>NC_142070.1:30957500-31192500 GCF_059756535.1 Pantherophis guttatus | reverse complement strand
TTCTGACCATGCTATTAATGTGCTAATAAACTTTGTTTAAACTTTTGCTCTGAGGAAACATTTTTCTATTTCTCACATACTGATATCTGATATCACAAACTGCTTTCAAAAATCCACTTTCAAAAACAGTTTGATGCAGTACATACAAATACGATTGTACCTGTAGAGACTTGGATTTAGGTGGATTATAAACAAAGATTTTCCTATGACATAAAATCATACATCAGAGCCTGTATTGCGATATTTTTCAATGGTCATAATTAACTGCTTTTTAAAAATTTTACATGATCTATGATTGTTCACAAAAAAGACCTATTATGGTTTTTTTTGGAATTTGGTATCAGAAAATGAATGGTACCTCATATGGTTCCAGGAACAAGGAAGAAAATGCCACAAAGTAGAGAGGAAAAAATAGCGTAATGCTCTAAAACAATGAGCCCATACTAGTGTGTTGTACTACCATTTAAAGTGTATTAAAAATAGAGATTATTTTCAGGGATGTTTGCAGAGATGGGTAAATGAAAAAGATCAAGATGGCAGCTACAATCACACAATTGATGCCCTTTCTCTTTTGCGCATACACATACAAAGGGGGAAGTTTTAGTCATGGCCACCATCTTCACTTTTTTATATCTGTTCTGCATTCATCTCCGAGTATTTGGACAAATGCTACATGTGTATGTGTGTATGTATGTATATGTGTATGTGTATGTGTATGTGTATGTGTATGTATATGTGTATATATATATGTATGTATATATATATATATATATATATATATATATATATACATATACATACATACATGTATGTATGTATGTATGTGTGTGTGTATATAAAATATGCCAGGTATATATACTAATTCAGTTAATATTTTTCATGGAATTATAATTTAAACTGCATTATACTGAAAGTTTTGTACATCAGCTAATCCTACCTATCATAGAATTCTTTCTCATCGGCCATAAAACCTGGGACTAGAGAATAAATTCTTAAAATATTTCATCTTTCTACAAGTTAAATTGTCATTTTTCTTTAAATAAGATACTTTCTTAAGTAAGATACTTGAAACATCATTTATAGCAGCAACTGCTTGAAAATGAGTTGCATATAATGATCTTAAGAAAAACTGTTGGGAGTATTTAGTTGTAGTGTCAGTGCTATAAAACCGAAGTGGAGAAAAGTCACATTCCAGTGGTTAATTCTTCAGGACCAGCCCAGCGGAAGTAATTAAACAGTAGCAATCCTGAATAGCCTTTGCTCACTTCAAATTACAGTACTTGGAAGATGATACTGCTTGCTGTTCACATTTTTATGAAACATATCCCCATATTGTTCATTTGAGCAAGAAATGCATTTTGTTATTAGAATATGCTGCTATATTATCTCAATTCTAATGGATACATAATGCAATTTTTTTCATGTACGAGTCCTTCCAAAATCATTACATTATATGCAAATGTTTGGTGATACCTCGCATTCAAGTGTCATGTGTAGCTAGCTCTTTATACGTGCTTTGATATTTTGCTGCAGGATCTGTGTTTCAGGAATGTACTACTTTAATAAAAAACTGACTATATACTCAATTATTCATTCCCATTTAAAGCAAGCAAAGAATAGGAAACTTACTTCACTGATCATTCAGTATTATTAAAATGGGATGCCTGATGGCATTTTAACACTATGCTTTTGACACTATAAAGAATGAGAAGCCAATTTCTTGTATCTCAAAACAATTTTGATTCCTAAATGATCATGCAAGCTTCTTACAAAGGAATGGATTTACAGGCCCCTAAAGCATTTTTAAATATAGTTTTAAAATATATGGTTCTGACATATTATACACAGAGATCTTACCTCTGTGGTTAAAAAGAGATGAAAAAGAAGAAAATCGACTTGGAGTTTGATACGTCACAACTTTTGATTCAATTTCCGGGTTATTATTTCTGCAAAAATTAGTAACTTTCATTTTGTAGAACAGTTGGACAACCCGAAGAAGTATCATCGTGCTGCCTGTAGATAATAAAAGTTTTCGCTGAACAAAGTCATTCTAAATGTTCGAATTGGATATAGTTCAATGTTCTGGCCAAATTTTCTATTGCCAGATGTCACTGTTTCTTAAAGAGCACATTTGTATAAATGATAGTTTTAATTGCAACAACTATGAGTCTAATGTAAAACTTACACTAACCTTGTATTTTACACAAAAGGCACTTTTTCCAATTCTGTATTAACATTCACAAATTAATTTCTAAATAAATCTTACCTTTTAGCATGTAAAAATAAAATTTAAACTTGCATGAATGACAAAAGATTAACCAAAACGTCAACAATCAACCTTCATTCTGATCAGTATTTAATTCTAACAGTTCCAACATTATTAAGATCCTATAACTTTTATTCAAATGTAAACATTCTTTTAAGCTACCAATAAAGGCTCTTTACAGTATTTCCCTTCATGCTTTCAGTATTTTAAAAGAATAGTTTCTAGTGGTCATCTTTGTTATAGACTGTCTTTAATGCTCTTTTAGTTAAGAAACACTAGTTCTGCTTACAGGGTGATTGCAACATGCCACCAACATGAATGAACTTAAAAGAAAAAGCTAGAAGTAAATATAAATGGAACTGCAAAAATAGCCCAGAAAATGTGATAATATCTCCACATATTTAATAAGTCAAAGTAATAAAAGATTGTTTTTTCCTTCAAATTCTATTATGAATTTTATATATAACAGCAAAGTAGCAACTTGACTTTGCTCTTACTTCCAGCAAGCAATATCAAGAGCTAGATTTTAAGACAGCTTTATGATTTATCTTATTGGACTGTGGATCAAACCTTTAACTCTAGTGAGCCTATGATATACATCGTATTTTATGGAAATTCTGTATTTTTTTGATCGGACAATTCAATGCCTGGATGCTCAATATACCATATATACTGAAGTTTCTTTTGAGTGATGGTACAGTTTGATAAAACAAATCCCAGGTATGTCTGCTTAAAGGCATCCTCCCAATCTGTAAAACACACACAACATATGCGCGTTATCTAATGAGTGGAGCTGTGTAATCCTGCAAACTTTCAAAAGGGCATTTTTGTCTAAGAGGTTAGGTGTCAGCTTTTCCATATGTTCCCTCTGGTGGCCGGTAGTACTTGGGGAAAGCCATCAGCTGAATCATGTTGAAAGCATACTTTCTGCATTTGACATTCTTCAGGACATTTTCTATGCGGCATCCTTGTCTAGTGCAGAGGGGGGAAAAAGACAACTTCGTGAAACAAGTCATAAATAAATATGTTTTATTTTGTACATTGCAGAGTTTTAGCAACAATTGAAGTAAAAATAACAAAGATAAATCTACAATATATTTTCCACAAGTGATGATACATCTTACAGAATTAGATCCAAGGCCAGGCCAATACAGTTATTGCCCTCAAAAGTAGGTTATGGGATTTATATATATATATATATATTTCTTCTTACTGTGGCTTGATTAGATATTATATTTTATGATATATTTTACTCTAGCATTAGAAATATATTTATTTTAAAAATTATCTTACTTTTTTTCAGATTGGTTTTCTTTTGCTCATTCATACATGTTAAAGTTTACATGTAAGTGTGCAGGTTCCATGAATAAGGCATTTTTTAATGAAATCTGGCCCTATAAATTTGCAAAGAAAAGGTCCACTTTTGTCTCATTTTTAAGTTTATGATGAAAGAAAAAAAAACATGACTTTCTTGGAGCCCAAATCAACTTTCTGTTGTACAAAGAAAGGATGCTGATTCATACATAGTACAAAATTCACAAGAGCCAACAAAATGCAAAGAAAACTTTGTTTAAAATAATATAGACGGATTTTGTAAAGAAAAGGCAGAAAAAGCAACAATTACAAACAGGTTAATTACGTTATACAATGTAAGTTATTGTATGCCATAGATGGCTTGACAAAAAAGAGTTAGTTATGCAACAAATAATTAAAAGGAATACTAAAATTATTTGTTAAAACAGAAGGACTCTACTAGCAAGAAATAATGAAAATAGCACACTGAAAATTAATCTTTTGACCTTACCCAGAACATTTAACTTAATTTTAAATGTCAATGTGTAAAATATTTTCCTCTATCTTCTTACATGTTTTGACCAATCACCACAGAAAAAAAATATATAATCATGCTGGAGGTTTTATCATTACATTTTCATACAAGGAATCAATCATTTTATGTGGCTCCTGGCATGAAAACTGCAAAGATAGCTCTGTTAAAGGGAATGATTCTATCTAGTAAAGTAGAATTTGGCAATTTTCACACCTGAGTACAAATATTATGCTGGGAAAAATAACTATTCCTGCAAATCTGTCCTGAATTAAAATAAAGTGCTGACAATCCCCTAAATTGGAATTTGATTAGAGGGGGGTGAATCATATTTCATGACTAGGTCAAATCTGATCAAGAAACCCTAATGTACATTGGCTGTCTTAGAACTAATGAAACGTGAAAAGATTTGCTAGAGCTAGACGGTAGATTAAATCAATTGAGCACAGTATGCTTTCTTGATTCCTGGGACGAAAAGGAGAATGTATGCAGTTCAAGACATTGGCTTCTTAAGAACTAGTCTGAGGGTCCAAGAATGTACAATATAGTACAATGTGTAATTTTAAAGTGTCCTTGTTCCTTAAAAAAAGCAACAAACAGAAGTGAATTTTACTGATATTTCGCTAATAGTAAAGCAAGACTTAAAATAAGCCACACAACCAGCAAGTGTGAGCTGACAAGCAGCAAGGCGACAGGATAGAAGTGACGAGAAGTTGGCTTGTTATCAGTTAGACAGCCTGTCTCGGGATCATCCGATTCATTCAGTGCTCCCTGGGTTTGTCTGCTGTTAAACAGGGGAAGTTAGGAACAAATAAGAGACCATTTAATAGGAGAGAAAAGCAATACTTTGGTATTCCAACAACAAAATGGCCATGCAGGATTACAAATCTATACTACATAATTCTACTTTGGGGCTTGACCATCATTCTTTTTAAAATCACATGTTAGGGCTATTCTTCAAAAGGAAAAACAAGTATCCAAAACCTCCCACTGGTATTATTTGCCACATTAAAAATTGCATGTGTAATTCAAAATGAAATAACTCACGCCAAAGGAGTAAAATAAATCTGAAATATAATGAATTGGAGATAAAAGATAAAGGTAAGATTTTCAATATTGGAAAAAAGTATATATATGCAACAGAGTTTTTGGCATCACCAGGAATTAAAATGGATGGATAAGGTTTGTTTTTAATGCTAGTTTGTCTATTGGAACTCTATACACAGATCTTAACTTATCCTGCAACTGCTGGATGTCCTTGAATCATTGACTTCCCATTCAAAATCTAGCCTCATCCACTTGTGTTGGGATTCACGATAGTTGCACTGTCCCAGGGTCATGTCATCGCCATTTGTAACCTTACCAGATAGCTTCTGATAAGCAAAGTCAATGGAAGAAGCCAAATTCACTTAATTACCTTAATGAGTTAATTTATGACAATGATTCATTTAACAATTGCAATGATTTGCTTAACAACCGTGGCAGAAAAGGTCATTAAAATGGTGCAAAACTACATAACCACTGCCTTATTTAGCAATAAACGTTTGAGCCCAAGTGTGGTTGAAAGTTGAAGACTATCTGTAATTCAGGGTCCTGCTTCATTGCAAGAAAACTCTTGCAAATTTTTGAAATTATTTTACAGTTCAGACATCCCTCACTGGAAAATCTTCATGGAGATTTCAGTTATCACTTGCAGGCTGTTTAGTAAAATGTGGTTTTATTGCAAAGTAAAGGAGAAAGCAGCAAAAGTATGAAAGTATGAAGAATTAGAAGTAGATTCAATTCTCTTATCTTCAAAGAAAATACTTTATAAGAGAGCATATGCTCCACATATATTTTGACATTATCATTTTTATTAATATAATTTTTATTAATAACATACTTGGATAATGTGCTAGAACAGTGTTTCTCAACCTTGGTAGCTTGAAGATGGGTGGACTTCAACTCCCAGATTCCCAGATTCTGGGAGTTGAAGTCCACCCATCTTCAAGCTTCCAAGGTTGAGAAACACTGTGCTAGAAATAATGGAGCCATGTAGGAATCACTGGAAAACAAGAACTTATGTGGTGGTACATTTCTTAAATTCCCATTCCTACCCAATGAGTGTCTAGCTTCCAAAAGGAAGAGGCAGCGATTGGCCATTTAAAGAGAAAAAAACCCAGCAATTTGTGCCAGTTTCCTTTCTTAGTCAACGATCAGGGAGCTGGATTGCCTTGGACTCAAACTGCCACTGGTTATCCCAGGTCTATTTATGAAAAGAACTTCCATAACTTAGTTCTGGATGAACAAATGGACCTGTGTTGAAACTTTGTTAGGAAACCTAAAATTATCATTCTGTTATGAAATATGCTCTCCCAGGTTTTCAGTTCTTCTGAGCCATGACTCCAGGACAGGGAAGTAAGGGCAGCAACGATACACATGGACACTATGGCGGTGACCAAGGAACATAAGCTACAGATGACAGGCTTCCTGTAGTTGAAGCTAGGCTTTACAGAGTTGGAATTCCTGTTGATCTGCTATCCATTTTGCTGCAAGATGGCCAAGGTTTGTGAGCTTCCAGAATTATTGCTCAATTTTTATTGTAATATTTCTGGTTATTTGTGCTGAGGAATATTTATACCTTAGGAAGGATGGATCTGTCCCTGGTAATATATGGCTTGACTCATATACTGTAGGTAATCATATCATAGATCTAAATTTGGGGCAATTTAGGTTGCTGTAATTATAACTTTGCTATCTAGAGGCAAATGATATGCAGAAATAAAATTCTATCCTGGGTTAACCTAGAAACCAGTATATGGAGCCTGAGATGCTGTTTGGCCCCACACCACTGTGTATCCAAATGCCTTGGTGCTAACTGATGAAGCGGAGGACTCCTGAACTTGTTATTAGTTCTGGCATATCAGTAGACAGTGAGGATCTGAGAAGCGTTAATCAAAATATTTGTGTGTACACTAGTTTTTAACCTTTTAACCACTTTAAGAATAGATTACAATGTATATTATATAGGGATGTTTTTCAAGACTCAGTTTCAAAAACAAACTTCATTTGGTGCAAATTGCAATAGCCCACTTTTTGGCAGTCAAAACAATTACAGCTATGTAACATTAATTTTGCAAGTAATGCATTCAATACTAATACATTTTCGAATACAATTTAAAGTAATGTTCTACCCCTTGGGTCTCAACCCCAGTCTACAGACTAGTACCGGTCTGCAATCCATTGGAAACTGGGCTGCACAAGCAGTGGATCAGCATGCAAAGCTCCATTTTTGTATGCGTATAATTAGGCTGTGCGCATGAAACCATTCCCGTTCCACTGCCACTTGCTCCAGGTCCGTGGAACTGGAAAGGCTGGGGACCGTTTTCTACCCTATGAACAGGGGTGAAATGCTCCTGGTTCGGACTGGATCGCCCGATCCGGTAGCGATGGAGACGGGTGGTTCGGAGAACCGGTAGCAAAAATCCCTCCCCCCTCAATGCCCAGCTGAACCGCACAATCATCAGATGCTTTTTAAAAACTTTTAAAAGCATTTTTTCCACAACCTCTTTGGCCGAAAAAATGCTTTTAAAAGTAAAAAAAAGAAGCCTCTGATGATTGCGCGGCTCAGCTGGGATCGTCAAAGGCTTTTTAAAAAAAAACCCTTTTTTCTTTTAAATGCCTCTGATGATCCAAGCTGAGTTGCCTGATGGTCAGAGCCTTTTGAAAGCATTTTTTTTTACAACCTCTTTGCCGAAGAGGTTGCAGAAAAAATGGTTTTAAGAGTAAAAATAAAAAAAATGGCCACGCCCACCCAGTCACATAACACCCCCACCAAGCCACGCCCACAGAACCGGTAGTAACAAATTTTAGATTTCACCACTGACTATGAACCAATCTTCATGGCTTGGCACCTGGATATCTTAAAAATTATCTTATTGAATGGGACTGGCTCATCCCATTTGTTTGTCATGTAAAAAATGGTTTAAAAATTTATATATGTATGATTCATTTAGTGCCCTCTTTGTAGGTATTTAGGAAGGCTATCAAAGTGGAGCTATTCTACCAAGCTTTGGATCTGTAAGGATTGTCACCAGATTTGTCCATAAGCAACGGTGACAATCCTTACAGATCCAAAGCTTGGATCTGTAAAACAGATTTCAGTTGGCGCTTTCTATCTGTTTTTATGTATGTAGTTTGTTGGGTTTATCTTCGGAAATTTCTTTAATCATTTTGGAATTTAGCATTGCAATATATATATAATATATATATAAATGTTACATGAATAAACAACCTTATTAAGAATAATTGTTATGATGTTATTTTAATAAAACAAATCATTCCCACTTACACCATAATTGTCAAAATTAGATCATTCCAAATACTTCCAGAATTTTTATGATTTCTTTTCAGTAAGAATCTGGAATATTTAATGAATGTTTTTCCAGTACCATAAAAGGAATGCACTGTAGTTTTCAGTGCTGGTGGGATTTATGGTGGATCACAGCAATTAATCTCTTAACAACGGTTAGTTTCTGCAAGGCACGCTTGCAAACAAATGATATTAAATCTGCTAGCTGAGCAACTTGCTCAGAAAGAAGAATATGGTATTTTGCTAACCAAGTGATCATGGCAAATGTTGATGTGTTAATAGATAATTGAAATTGTAATTTTTTTGCACTGGTAATTTAAATCCTAGAGTTCTTCAGAGTAGGCACTAATGGCAAAATCAATTCTTCATTGCCGTACTTAAATCAGGTTTTCTCAGGATTTCTATTACTAGGACATACTTAACAGGGCTAAAAATCACTTAAGCGAATCTGTCACAAATAGGAATATGACAGACCATATATATCTTCAAGTCAAACTTGACTCTTGGTGTCTGTATGGACAAGTTGAGGCAATTTTCCCTCCTGGCAACATTTTGGAAGTGTTTGCCCTGCTTTCTTCCCGAGATTTGGCAAGAGTGACAGGCATAAAAGTTACCCTACTGGCTTTCTGTCTAACGGGACTATAGTGTGCGTGTGTATAAATACACATACACACACACAAGTATCTACATGCCCACATAAATATATTTATATTAATTTTTATTTATGCATTTTTAAGGCTGTAGTAAAATAACAAATTCAGAACTTTCTAATAATTGAAATCAAGGAGGAAAATAAAAATGTCACACATTTAAAAATCAAAACCTTAAGAGACTAGAAATAAATTCAAGCACCAAATTAATAATGACAGAAAATTAGATCCTTAACCCTCCTTCTCAACTATTGCTACTGAGCACAAATTAACAACCCTTCTGTTTCAAGCTTATCTACACCTAAGCATATGTTTGTATTTTCATAGTAAAGGGTATTCACTCTGGTACACCTAGCTGCCTTCTCCTCGATGGTGTTAATAAGGAAATGTAACAAGGATTTCTTCCAAGAACATCTCAATTACAGAAGCAGAATAAGCAAGTAGCTGATGTATCTGTTCGGATATTGAAATTGAGATTGCTGTTCCAATACTCATGGGTTGGCCAATTAAAGAGATTGGACAGCAGGACTGATAACCTCTCTAATGGCAAAATATTCACTAACTAACAGAAAAACGTGGTTTTTACTCACTGATATTTCCAAGAAAGTGGCTAAAATTTGACTACTGTGTCACAAGCCATTAGGCTTAATTGGAACTTACATACTGTAAAATTTGTAATTTATCATCTTCAGTTATTGTACTCAATTCACATCCTTTTTAATTTGTTTCTTTTTAAATTATATTAATGGCTACTCCATCTTTATGTTATTTTAAGCTGCTGCCTTTTGGTGTAATAAAGCGTATCAGTCTAAAACACAAGATTCCAGCACAAAAAATAATTAGGTACACACTGGGGAACATGCAGCTTTTTCTAATATTGTTGCATTTCAACTTTCTAGTTTGTATTGCTTTTCAACAAAGCGACATCACACAACAAAAACACTTTAGGATTAAGAATTGAGGTATGGCCATCCTCCTCCCTTTTTGTATCTTTTTAACTCTATCATAATTTCAGGTAATTTCACCTTCTAGCTAGTATGAGGAAGAGATGAGAAATAAACTGACTAGGTGCAGTGTTATAGCTCAGTAGTAGAAACTGATCTTAAATTAGAAAATTGCTGACTTGCTATTCACATATGTATGACTACAATTCTGATCTTGGTGCAGTCAATTTTCTGGCCTGCAAAACTGAATTATTGGAATATGAAGCATGTATTTTGAAGTACAAGCTAAGAACTATTATTTAAACAAAGAACAAAGATACAAACATACATAGCTTCATTCATCATAACCTATAAAATCAGTATTAAACTGTATTGCAGGTATTTAATATCAGAATCTTGAATTAAATTAATCTAAATATAGTCACAGTAATTTGCACTTCAATAGAACTGTGGCCCTTTTTTGATTGAAAGAAAAATTATTTAAATTCTAACTAGATAACTGTTGAGCAGGATAAGATTAGATCAATGAATTTTCTGCCGCATGTTAAACAGCTTTAACAAGTATGTGCTAAATTTATCCCAAATTGAGTTTTGGCAAGATCCAATTTAATACAATAAATCATTCCCTGAAAGAGGAGTGATAGAAGAGGATTTTTTAAAAAGTGCTCATATACATGGGTTTTGACTTTTTCTTATTTACAGAGAAAATTAAGTTAAAAACAATGAGAATATTTCTTATCATGGTCAAATCTGATGCAAATAATAGAATATGGAATCACAGAATCTCTTGTGCAAGCACGTATCTCTGATGGCATACTAATCTGACATTAATCAGGTTTTTTATATATCTTCAAAGAAGATACAAAATTGTGAAAAGAATTGCTGATGCATACACAAGGATACTTAAGCAAGAGCTCCGAATTGATTTCAAAATTCAATTCCCCAAAGTATATATAGCTGAATATTTCTAGGGATCTTAATATAAAAACTGAGATATATCTAACCAGAGGGTTATAAATATGGCGTCATATTCTACTATCTTAGCATATGAAGTTGTCTCAGTTATTTGTTTTAAATAAATAGCTAACATAACTAGCCAAGTTTGGCAAAGAAAACTAAATAAATGTTAGCAGAAAATCTAGGGTAAATATGTACATTGTTACCCTGGCATTTTTAGGAAGGCGTTTCAGGATGTAGAGCAAATAGAACTATTCTTATACTAACAGAGTGAGAATACAGAAACCTCATTGTATCTAGATGATATCTAATATCTTCATAAGTATTCCTTCTACTTTCAAAATGCTCTTTTGGTTTGTTAATCTCCTTTCCGGTCTTTCCAGTTAATCTGAGGGATGGTTTTGCCCTCACTTCTCCCAAAGTGGTCTTTTTATTTACTTGTGTTTGCTTGGAAAAAATGCTGTGAATAAAAAGCTATTGGGAGTGGGGGGTTTCGATTATATTTTTACTTTAATAAAACCTCCTTTGCCCTTCAAATATAGTACAAAATTTGATTATCATAGGACAATTACACTTGGCAAGTCTCAAGAGGCTGGCCTTCTTTTCCATGGTGCCTGCATTTCTACCCCCAGAAGTGAGATTAGCTTCATCTTTTATGACATTCCACAAGTCCCTCAAGAATTGGCGATGCCTTCAAGCCTGGGGGTCCCCAGCAATTGGGAATATCTTGCAATAGCTCCCTTACTATGGCTAACTTCATCCTCTGTTTGTGTGTTTTTAAGTAGTTTTTTTTTAATGATGAGGTTTTTTAAATATATTTATTGGTTCTTCTTTTAATTAATTGTTGTAAACCAGATAGAGTTACGCTCTTGTGAGATGGGTAGCCACACAAAAATGATGAATAAATAAATTTCATAAGATACTCAGAGCCTACTGGAATTGAGCAGCACAGAAATTTCAGTAAGCAAATAAATCATTGGAGTCTTCCAGCAGAGAGTGGGGCAGACTATCTATCACATCAGTTTCTTATTCTAACTCCCAAAGAGATAATGGAATAGACTTCCCTCCTTAGAATCTCCTTTAGCTTAAAAGTTCATTAGCATTGCTTTTCCTTAATTGATTTCTGAATTGCAAGTTCACCAGGGTTGGTGAACATATACTTCTTTAGGACAGTAGGAACAAGTTAATTTCATGGTTGCCCCAAAGGTGCTTTTTCAAGAGGCAACTGGACTTTCTTGTTTTTCTTTCAACACATTTCACTTCTCATCCAAGCTTCTTCTTGGAGGAAAAGCGAAACATCTTCAAAGAAAAACAAGAAAGTCCAGTAGTTTCTTGAAAAAGCACCTTTGGGATAACTATGACCTGGATGACTGAAAATTTCCATAAACTTTAATTTTATGGTCTTAAATCACAGAAATAAAATTCAAAAATGCTGAAATGTTTAAAATGACCCCTTTAGGATTCATGTATGGCAAGGAGATAGTAACAATAGAATATTTAGAATCTACAGCTAACAGGAAAGAGAATTAAAGGCTAATACCAGTGCTTTCAATTACTCTCTTAATAACATTTGGTGAATTCATGATATTAAATATACTTGGAGACTGACTTTATGCAAACTTTTTGCATATGGCTCCTGATAATATTGATGAGGCAACTTTAGAGCAGTGGTTTCCAAATTTTTGACCGTGAGGAACTATTTTTAACTTCCCCAAATTTGTAGAATTCTAAACTGCTTGATCCAATCTGTTGATCATGAAATAAGCATAGTTAATAAAAGCTACTATTGAATAAAACACTTAAATAAATTCATATCTTAAAATACAGCAACATTTAGATTAATATGACAAATAATATCACTTCTACATATAAGTATCATACAGGAAACACATGGTTATTTATTATATTGACATTTAATGAAATAGATAATGTTCCTTTTTATCTTTCAGAGAATGGAAATGTGCCTGAAGGGTTGAATTCAGCTTGTTTTGGTATTCAGATTTTCATTGTTGGAGATGATCAGGCTGAGCCCGAGGGAGGGGTCAAACACATAATCAATCATGAGTCTTTGTATGTCCAGAAGAGAACTAAGTCCAGCCCATCTTGAATTCCTTTCTTAACCCCCGCTAATTTCCCTTGACCATTAGTAGTTCAGATTTTTGTAGGGAGCTTAAACTTCCAATAAATCTTTATGCTCATTTGAACTACCTGAATCTCCTGATTTCTCTGACGCTTGACATCGATACAAGTGCAGAAAATCCACTTCTGGATTCTCAGAATTAACTTGTAAGCTAGTAAACAACTAGGGGTTTTTTCCATTAAGATTAGTTTTGAATGATGCCAAGCTTTAGATTTTGCCTATGTCTAATTCCCAAACTTGTGTTGCATTTATAGCAGGCTTGTATGCAATGCAAAATTCACTAATTCTAAGTTCTCATTTCTCCATTTTCCTTCTAAACAGTAGTATTTCTATTTCCAAAGTATAAACCAGAAGCCAATCTAAATTGTTTGAGATTTCCATGTTTAATTATAATTCACTGGAAGAAAGTGTATCTATGAACAAAGGTTTACTTACAACTTATTTTAATTTGCATCAATCAGGAAATGTCACCAAATGTAGATAACCTTTTAACCAAGTAGCATACACTATCATACATTTCTTTTGCCAATGACATTCATATCTGACTTACTGACAATTAAATATTTTGCTGAACCATTTAATTCCCCTTAATTATAGTTCCAATATCAGTGATTCTAGGAGCTATTTTCTAAGAAATTGGGGAAATGCTCTATTTTCTTTTCCTTTTTTGTGCCTTTTTGAGTCTGTGTTTACTCCTGGTGACTTCCTAGACAGCTCCTTCCAATTCAACAGAATTGGAAAAAATCTTGTAAATGTTAATATATCTCTATACTGAATTGCATAATGTTTATTCCTATCACCACTGCAAACTCCAAAATTACCAAAGATTAATATATTGTTCATGGGGTTAAAAAGCTATCATTCAAATACCAAGAATGCTCTACCCTGAAGAATGATAATTTATCATTAAATCATAATAAGTGCTATGTTACTATTGTTGAGCTTTGTGTGATACTGTTGATGTAAGCTCGCATTTAGTGACAAGAGAGCAGAGGTGGGTTTCACCAGGTTCTGGCCAGTTCTAGAGAACCAGTAGTGGAAATTTTGAGTAGTTCGGAGAACCGGTAGTAAAAATTCTGACTGGTCCCGCCCCCATCTATTCTCTGCCTCCCAAGTCTCAGCTGATCAGGAGGAAATGGGGATTTTGCAGTAATCTTCCCCTGGATTGGGGAGGGAATGGAGATTTTGCAGTATCCTTCCTCTGCCATGCCCACCAAGCCATGCCATGCCCACCAAGCCACACCCACAGAACTGGTAGTAAAATTTTTTGAAACCCATCACTACAAGAGAGGGTTCATTTTGCAATGCTGTTTTCAAAATGCCAAGACCTGCATATGACAATAATTACAACTGATCATTGTTAGCCTAGTTAATATAATCATCACTACTTGACACCATTTCAAATTGTAATAGTAAGAAATGGTGCATTGCTTTGGCTTTGATTCCATAAGAATGCTTTCAAGTTTTTCAGAAAGTGATAAGCTTTTCCTACTGCACAGTCCAAAGGACTTTTTTAAAAACTTAAACCAAGTTCCTGCATTCTTGAATATGTAAACTTTTTAAAGGAATGTTTTATCAAACAATCATATAAAGGAAAAAAACATATATTTTGCCCAGTAGCATTTATTTTAGATCATACTTATAGAATATTTTTAAATGCCACAGATTAAGTGAAAGCAGAAGTCCTTCAAGGATATAGACAATTTTTTTTCTTTTTTTGAGCTCTAACTTTTTAATATTTCCAAAAATTTGCAGTAAATCCAGAAGAATTATAACTGTACTCAAGTGCATCAGCTCTGGGCAGATATGCTGATATCATTTTCATAAACAGTGAAAATACTCTCATGGCAGTTTTACCCAATACTAAAAAAAATGCTGCTCATATCTATATTCTATGGAAGAGTAAATAATGGGAGCAGTTTTTCTATGGAAAGTAAAGACAACTAGCTTAATTTGATTTTACTGACAAATCATTATTCAGAGCTTAGTTTTTTGTAACCTTGGATGGTTTAATTGGTTATTTAAAGTAGTCCCCCTTAGTATTATTGTTAATAGAAAAAGCCTAAAAACTAATACAAGGTTATAACGGACTGCAGATTATTTTTTAAAAGTTCTTTGATTGCTTTGCCATTACTTGTTAATGGTGTTACTTAAATTTATCATTCTGGTGTTATGTGCATGCCATCAGGAGTAATTCCTGAAAAACATGTAGCTTAGTCTGATTCAGAAATGGGAGAAAATATGAGACTCTAGGATGGCTTCACTACAACAGTTAACTACAACAGTTAACATCTACTCTCTCTTGTGCCTTATGGTTTTTTATATTTTATATATTTAAATGACGATAGTTTTATATATTTATTGTTTTTATTAATTGTTATACACCACCCAGAATCACTTTTTGTGAGACGGGCAGCCATATACTGCTTTTATTCAGCCACAGTAGCTATGCTATTTTATGGATTACAAACAGAGTGTGAAAAGCAGAGTAGCTGTAAATGAATAGAGTTTAGGATTAAATAGATAAAATATACCAATAATCAATATAAGCACATTCAACATGAAAGCTAGTACATGCATTGCCAATCGTGAATGAAAAGCTAAACAGGGATAAGATATATGGCCAATAATGGAATATATGAAATAGTGTAAATAGTATCATGCAACATTAGCAATTTATAAAAGAGCTAAAGAATTGAATTGTTCTATGGTCCCACTGATTTATTATTATAGTCATTAGCAGCTTTTCCAAAAATGTAATTCATCCATTTAGTAGAAGGGCATTCTTTGAATACCTAATTTCTTTTAGTCAAGTTATCTGCATGCAGTTCAAATAATTTATAAACAGGAACTGTTATATTTTCTTTGCATAACAAGGAATATTGATAAATGGCTAGACTTTTTCATTTTCTACTGGATTTCAAAGCATGATCAGTTAATTCTCGCCAAATTAACTCCATAAAAGAAGATATCTGGAATTCAGTATAAAAGAGTTAGTTATCAAGTGCAAACAATGTTTATTTCTTAGTTTAAAAAATGTGTTTTTAAGCACTTGTCCAAATTACCAACTGTACGTAATGCAAGTTCCTTTGAAAATAATAAATTTGACCTTTACAAGCTTTTATTTTGTTTCATTTAAATTTATTGCTAATAAGCAAATCAAGCTACTTCTTCTAATTACATATCTTGATTAATTTAATCAGATTCATTGTATAATTACAACTAATTGTAAAGTAATTTAATTTTAAAAAATCAAGTGCCAGTTTAATTAAGTTTGGTTGCTGTATTTTTCTTTAATTGAAGAAACTCATAAAAGTACCAAGGGAAATAAAGTATGATTAAAACATAATGTATATTTAGCAGTATTCTGAACAATCTTTGTGAGAATTCAATATATTTCCAAAAAAACTAAAAGATCTAAAATATGATCCTGGCTTGGGAAAGTAATGAAAACGTCACTTTTTTCAAACTCTACCCTGACTTAGTCAGGAAAACGTAGATTAAAACACATCTACAAACTTGAAAATATGGTAAATAGATAGAAAACAGTGAAGATTAAGAACATACCTCCTCATACAGTCCAGTGCTCGAATAAAGAAATCTTTGTGCAATTGATGCTCATCTCTTAAAATTGAACATTGTTCCAGTGTGACTGACATTGATGTCCTATCTTTGGCACTTTTACAGCAGGTAAACCGTATACCATTTAACTTGCGGCAAATCTATAGTGCAAAAAGAAGATATAATTTCTTTTCTTTCATCTTATAATTTTATACTTCTATACCCTTTTACAGTCTATTGTTAGGTGCTGTTTTTTGGCCATAATAAAGTTTTTGTTGGATTGTTTATAATGCACAAAAAAAACCAAGTAATTATATGCATTTTAATTACAGACATATTGCATTATCTAGCACGGGGTCCCCAACCCCATCTGTGGCCTGGTAGTAAGCCACAGCCTCTTTGGAACCAGGGTGCGGAAGTGGTAGGTGAGCATGTGTGCACGTGAAGCACCATTTGTGAAAATGGCATGTGCACGTGTGCAAAACCATACCCTCTCCCACCCACCACTGCTGCCTCAAACAAGTTGGAAAGGTTGGGGAACACTGATCTAGCATATGAAACCATATAGAGAAATCAATACACCACATATCTCAAAAATATTTTCCGCTTTGTTCTTTTGAAAACAAAAATATAGTTTATTCATTAAATAATACTTTTACAATAATTGTCCACAATCAAGCAAGTGTATAATAATAATAACAACTTTATTGTCATTGTACATGTATACACAGTATACCCATACAACGAAATTCACTTAACACCCAAAGACCAGGTCCAACACACATAACAATCCCCAAACACACTCCCACCCACCACAATTCCCCACCCCTAAACCACCCAAACATCCGCACAACAGACCAAGTAATGCTGTCCAACAGCTCACTGATGGTGGCCCTTTAGTTCATTGTTGAGTGCAATTATAGCTCTGTGTATAGAAATTTGATAAATATATAAATAAAATAAATAAAAATCAATTTCCATTAATATATAGAATGTATATCAATTAGGCTGAATTATCAAAATGTGCAGACAAGACACCAGTGATAAAAAGAAATATTTTGACTTTGAGTTGATAAGTCAATTCAAGATGTAGTCTCACAGGAAATTCATTTGAATTTCTATATCCATTCTTCCCCTGTTCTATGGTTATAGGGAAATGTTTAATTAAATGCCAACAAGTCATGATAGGGGAGCCATTTGACATGGGAGTCAAGGTGGCCTGATATGTAGACATTAAATAATACAATTTAACTTAACAGTGCTTAACAATTTAACTTATGCTTTAAGTGGGGTAGGTGGCACCTGTTTTCATATGCTATTTATTTTTATTATGAATGGGCCTTACATAAGCTAGAAGTCATAATTTTTGGATAATTAAAGACGGGATCGCCTGATTTCCTTTGAAATTTTGGTTCTGGACTCCATGTAAATAAATGGAAAATTGAAGACAGTTCACAAAAATGGAACCAATGACTGCGGCAGAATGAATTATTGAATAGTTGAGCTTTTATTAATTCCTCTTCGGACATGGATAGGATTTGAAAGTGGCCTCAAGTGTCCTAGACAATTACTCCCCATGAGGAGACTGCAAGATAATGATTTCTGGTGGGTTTAGAACTCTGGAAGATGAGAGAATAGTTATCTAGGCAAATTACAGTTGGCATGCCTTTGAAAGGAAACTAAGTTTGCATATGTTTGGAAATTGTTTGTTAACTGTTTTTCAACTATTGTGGACTTTTGGATTGACAAGTCTAAAACCACCATTGAATTTCCTTCAATCCTTAGTGAACGAAATTTTAAATACAAGTTTGAGAACTTCAAAACAGTTTTTAAAAAGAAACAGGTAAAGGGGAGATAAGAACTTGGATTTTGGAAAATTCCAAAATCGACTAAGGTTCCAGATTGATTTGAAATTAAGTTTTTGGAATTAATTATAAGAATCTTTCCAGTGGAAAAACACTTTTTGTTTTTAATTCTTTTAGAATTAAAATGTGGGGGATTTGAAGACTGAACACTAGAGACAACTAGAAGGAATTAAATCACAATTAAAGAAGAATATTTATATTTGATTTCCTAATACAGAATGGATCAAAATATTTTAACACGGGACATACTGTATTGAAGGATTAAAAAAAAAAAAAAAAACGGACCCAGGAATGAATTTTAAGAGTATCTGCCTTTCTAGATAAACTGTGTTATGGAAGAAGAACAAGTTTTACCAGACAAGACTGAAATTAATCTTAAAATGGATTTTAAAATGACAAGCTCAAAGAATTATACTGAAAAAGATGCCACTACACTTTTGTACTATATATAAAAGAAATCAAGTGATGTCTTGAAAGTAAAACTACTCTTACTTTCATTAAAAGAGATACTCAAATAATAAGCCAAGACAGTAAACTGGTTAATTTTCCTATATAGGATTTACAAAAGACACATTAAAACTTTGAAGAATTTTGTGAGAACAAAGAGAAAATGAGAAGAAATAAGTTCTAGGTCATTATTTAAAGGGGCTAAAATGAAAATTATTAAAAGTGAAGGGAGGGAATATAAAATTGGTTTATTTGAACAAGGTAAAAATAGATATATTGTTAAATCTAAGAAGCCTTAATGGGCTTTTTGTGATCAGGACCAAAATGTTACATTTTGAGGATTTGTTTATAGATAAGAGACAGGATATGGGAAGAAGCAGTTCTTTCTTGTATTTTAAGAAAACAAGGTGGAAGATGCCTTTTAGGAAAAAAAACCCATCAACAAGATATACCCATGGAAGTATTTAGTGCCTGTTTATAATTAAAAACATTTATGATATTGGACCTGACCTGTGAAGGCAAGTTGTTCAAACTAGATGCTATACAGAAAAGACCCAATATCTTAAATCCACCAACCTAGTTTCTTCTGGTGTTAAAATATATGTAGATTACAGCAAGTAGCAAGAAAGTAAAATATAGCAAGCAGCAGTCTTTCATTATGCTTAGAAACCATTTTGGATAGTATTTTAGATCTTAACGATAAGTATAAATAGCTTTACCATAAACTCAATTTTCTGTTTGGATTTACAGCAATTTAAAGGAATATAAAACCTAGATAATCTGACACAAACTATGCAGACTATTTCGTTTTGCTTTCAAAATAGCTAAACAGCAAAACAGCTGCGAGAGCAATCTAAGAAGAAATTCCAGGAATTTCTCAAACCTGATAATCTGTATTGTCAATGCAGAACTGGAATGAGATGAATCTCAATTAGCCACTATCTGGTCTATCACAGGCTATTTCTCTTATCTGCGCTTTTTCACTGTGTAAAAGTTCTTTAACTTTGGACACATATTTTGTAGCTAAAAGTCACAGGTGAATACTATTTGAAACACTTAATAGATCTTTGTAATTAATTTTCATCCATCCACAATATTGGTAATTGTTTTTCCAATAAGAGTGAAATGTTTTTCACTTGCCAGAATTATCTCATATTAATTAAAGAATTTTCAAATATTTACTATGTAAAGTATAAAAATTTGTAACAATGCATAATAACAGGACATCTTCAATAGCAAATTGAGACCACCTTCTGCCTCCGATAGCTTCCCATCGACCAGTACGCTCCCACAGAGAGGGTCTTCTCAGGGTGCCGTCGGTTAGACAGTGTCGACTGGTGACCCCCAGGGGGAGAGCCTTCTCTGTGGGGGCACCTGCCCTCTGGAACGAGCTGCCCCTGGAGATTCGTCGAATTCCCTACCTTCTTATCTTTCGCCGCGCCCTTAAAACCCTATTATTCCATCAAGCAGGGCTGGCCTAAAATATTATTTTAATGGGTTATTTTATTTTAGATTATTGGCCAAACTATTTAATAATTTTAAATTGTTTTTAACTTTTATATTGTTGGTTTTTTTTCTTGGCTGTACACTGCCCTGAGTCCTTCGGGAGAAAGGCGGTATAAAAATTTAATAAATAATAAATAAATAAATAAATAAATGTCCAAAGAAAATTAAACAACTCTGTGGTTGTTTAAAATTGCCATGTGAGACCCTTTACTTCATTCCCATCTGGTCTGTTTTCTTGTCGTTTAATTGGTTTTATTGCAATTTATATCTTTTGATTGTTGTGATCTATTCAGAGTTGCTGGAATTCGGGCAGAATATAAGTTTGATAATAATGATTACAATAATCTAGAAATAATGTGGATAGTATACTTACAAAAGTAATATTGTAATATATATATTTCTAATTTGTATCGTATCATATTTGTAAATAGTGTATTTACAAAGGGCATGGAATAGTGATAAAGTGAAAGAACAATAGCATCTTCTCCTTTTCTATTTAATTGCCCAAAATATGCTCTGGAGGATCTCTCTAACCTAGTGTCTCTCAACCTTGGCTGGGGGATTCTGGGAGTTGAAGTCCACCCATCTTCAAGCTTCCAAGATTGAGAAACACTGCTCTAACCCAAAAGGAATTTTTAGGGTTGCAGATTGTTGAAGATAATGAATCAAGTTCAATTCACTAGATCCCACATAATAGTATTAATATTTTGTGAAACTTGTTCCAAGAATCTATTTTAGATAAAAGAATATTAAAACTTAAGTCTCAAAATTAATTTTGAAATGAAGCCTTATCTAAATTAACATTCAGGAGAAATGAATGTATGAAATGTTGTTTCACATAATTATTGTCACTTTTAGGGCCTGAAATAAAATATGACATACTGTGACATACTGAGCAGAATATAAAACTACGTAATGTTTAATCTTTTGCTCACTTTCTCTTCATCCATATGTAGGAGCAAATGCCTCATAAGACATGTTTAGCTTGTTAACTCTGTTTTCAGTGTTATGCACAATTCAAATAAAAGTTGAGTCCATCACTGTGATCAAGTTTCACAAAATATTTTCACTGCCTCATAAGTATCTAATAAGAAAGAAAAATAGAATAAAATAAAATGTCATCATAAACTGATTCTACTCATGTAATTCCTGCATGCAAAAATGCCATAAATCCTTCAGGATTATTTTTCAAATCAATAATCCAGATAATTATCAGGGATGAAATGCTCCCGGTTCGGACCGGATCGTCCAATCCAGTAGCGATGGCGGCGGGTGGTTCGGAGAACCAGTAGCAAAAATCCCTGCCCCCTCCCCCCATGCACAGTTGAGCTGCACGATCTTCAGAAGCTGTTTTTTTAACTTTTAAGAGCATTTTTTCTACAACCTCTTCGGCCAAAAAAATTCTTTTAAAAGTAAAAAAAAAAAGCCTCTGACGATCGTGCGGCTCAGCTGGGATCGTCAGAGGCTTTTAAAAGCATTTTTTTTTGCAGCTGAAGAGGTTATAGAAAAAAAAATGCTTTTAAAAGCCTTAGCTTTTAAAAGTAAAGAAAAAAATAAGTTGGCCACCCAATCACATTACCCCATCCACCACTAAGCCACGCCCACAGAACCGGTAGTAACAAATTTTACACTTCACCACTGATAATTATGCTATATTTAGTATAATGTCAATGTTAATATATGCCACAAATAATAAATTAAAAACAAAACATAGGCACACACAGGGCTAAAAACATTGGGGAGAAGGAAAACAGGAGCAACATTAAAAACTATTCATCCAACAGTCACTCAGAGAAAGTTAAAAAAAAAGAAAAAGATAAAGTAGTCCCTGTGGATTTTACTCCATTAGTTGTTGCCAACTATAGGGACGGTGCTCATCTCCATTTCAAGTCCATTGAGCCGGTGCTGCCTGAAGAAATTTCCGCTGCCAAGAGGCCAGCATGACATCACAGAACACTTGTTATCTTCCCACCAAATTGGTTCCTATTTATCTACTTGCATTTTGCATGCTTTCAAATTGCTAAATTGGCAGGAGTTGTGGTGAGAATGGGAGCTCATCCTGTCACGTGGAGTTTGGGTCTTAAACCAGGGCTGCTGGTTTTCCAGCTGTAAAGCCTAGCAATTTAACTTTATCCAGAGAAGAACTGGGTAAATTGTTTTAAAAAGGTATGTAATAAAGGTATTCATGGGCACCTCACACATTTCAAAAGGCAGAACATTCCAGGGTGCAAGAATACTTTGAAAAGTCACTCAATGGTGACAAAAAAATGATGCTCTGTGATTTAAAGGGCCTTATCAATGGTCTCTATATTGAAGACATCTATAATGGTGAAGGCATTTCATCAGGTATTTTGTTCCCCAAATTATTTCAGTCCTTCCACATTATAAGCAAAGCCATACATGTGTTTCAGTAGCTAATTGGTATTCAATCTTTAGTGCTTCAACAGCAGTGTGTAACATGTACATGGGAACATGCACTGACTGTCACATTCTGAACTGCTGCCACTTCCAGATTAAGTGTTCTGCAGTAAGCAAAGTATGATGTTGCCATTACATGGATAATAGTAGGTGTCTCCATCAGAAAATTCAGCTAGATTCCAAATTAGATTAACTGATTGATCCCTGAATGTCATTGTCATATTAATGCTTTATTATTATTAATTACTAATGTATAGCTATCAAGAAACTTGGATCTAATATGTTCAGTAAGATGGTTGTATTATAATTCAAAAGAATATATTTCAAGATACATTAAATAATAAACTTATAAAAAAACTAAATTAAATGACTTGCCCCTGGAAGAGCATTATTTCATTCAGCCAGTTCGCTTGCTAAAGACATGTAGGCAGCAAAGATCATTGCATGTTTTTATTTTTATATGCGCCTTTTTAAGAATTATAATTCCACAGGATTTCCACAATTCAGTGATTCGAAAAGGTGTATTCATTGGGAAATGATTGTTCACATATTAGATGGCAGATTCCATAAACTAAGTGACAGTTGTTTCCGTACAAGATATTTTTCATGTCTTTTTATCTGTTTTTAATAAAGTACAGTTTATAGTGCCTCTCCCTATGGGTTGCATCTTTCTGATCTTTTTTCTCTTCTGTTGCCAAACTCTTTGTTCTTCAGCATCTGTTTGGTTCAGTTATAACCGCTTTGAAGTTCTAATTTTAATTCAGAAAAGCTCAGTCAAAATTCTGTAATGAATTGAACCTAATTTTTAAAAATAGAAGCACAAACTTGAAAGCCTCGGCAATTCTTTTGTAGTGCCATCTCATATACAGTAGTATATGAGATGGCATATCTACACTTGAGCAATATCTACACTTGAGTAGGTAATCACCCTATATCTGAAAGAAATGGTACATGCAACAAATAACAGAACATGATACTTGCACTCAATTACAGATTAAAAAACTCAGAACAGAATTATAGACAGCCTGCCAAACTCATCATCAAAGCATCAGAAGATCTCAGGTCTTCACAAACAGAATGAGTTTTTTTACACATTATAATGGCTAATTGACAAAATACTTGTAAAGTGTTACCCGTGTAATGGCATTTGCATAACCATCATTTCTCCCCAACCACTTTCCTCATAACCTTTTCAAATCTTATGTTAGTTTAATGCTTCAGATATCTGATGAAGTGAGCTACTCCTTATGACAGCTTATGCTTTTCGTAAAATTTTAATTGGAAGGTGTACACCAGATTCCTCCTCAGTTTTGGCTATCATAGACTAATAAGGCTGTCTTTGTATAATGCATAAACTGTTTAACTCAGAATACCTATATGTACACCGTGTTTGGGTTCCTAGTGGACTGACAGTCTTTTTGCAATTCCATGATGGCATATCTGTTTGATATCTGAGCTGATTTATATCCAGTTAAACTGGGGTTATATGAGACATCTGCAAAACTAGTTTGAGTGCTGTGACTTTATGAATCTTGTAAATGAATGTAAATGGATGGAATTTAAAATTTTTAAATTTAAATTTCTCTATTTATGCTTGCTTTCTCCACAAGCTGTACCACTAGATCTTTCAACAGGAAGGGAATCTTGAAGAAAACAAAAACTCTCTCTGTTTCTTTTAGTGTTTCTTAAATCGTGGTCTGATGATTTTAGTGATTGAAATCAAAATTATTTGCCAGCCTATGTTGAAAATAATGCAATAATAAAATCCCATCAAGCAATCATGAGATGCACTAGCAGAAAGAAATAACTCAATTTTAATTGTTAATGCAGTAAATATCCATGAATATAATCAATACAAGCAAAACCTCTATTGGGGTCCTTCACAACTTGGGGAAGGCATCTTGAAAGAAAACAGTTTAACAACCATTGCCCTATAAGAACAGTGTGATTATTTTGCATACAGCCAGATCATGAATGTAATGATTGATTCAACACAATATAAGAATGCCTATGTACTTTCTCACTAGCTTGATGAGTGGGTTTGAGAACTTAATTTTTGTCACTGGAATAGCTCAGGAGACAGCAGCACTTACCATTTTTTTCTTAGAATTTAATATTTAGCAATATTAAATAATTGTGGATTCTCCGCTAACTTTTGAGTAATGATGGTGGCAGTATGGAAGGCACCACTTGAGAAGCACTGCTTCAGCCTATGTGCATGTACCTTAGACACTGTTTTGGCTTTTAAATAAGCCAGTTTTCTGTGAATGACCTTAATTTGTTTTAGCCATTGCAGTTCAGTTCATTTAAGATGAAATGAACAAGTTTCAACTAGAGATTAAAGAACACAAAACTTTACATGATATCAGAGTTTATACTTCATTCTCAAAGGATAGGTTAAAGGATATGCTCAAAGAAAAAAGAAGCAAAGGTCAGAAAAAAGCCCCAAACTTTCATTTTAATTAGTAAAAATTAAACACAGTTAACATAATTACTCCCCATTTATTTAATCTTTATTTCACACTGAAACAATTTGATGACAACTTTGAGAAAGCTTAAAGTGGGCAAGGGTTTCAGGATCTGCAGAAGATCCTGGGATATTAGAATAGAATAGAATAGAATAGAATAGAATAGAATAGAATAGAATAGAATAGAATAGAATAGAATAGAATAGAAGAGTTGGAAGGGATCTTGGAGGTCTTCTAGTCCAACCCCCTGTTTAGGCAGGAAACCCTGTACCACTTCAGACAAATGGTTATCCAATATTCTTATGTACACTTTTGGCTTTCTAACTTCTAGGTATTTGGAGAACTGTAATATGTTTAGTAACATAATTTATCCCAAATGATATACAGTAGATAAAACTTTCATTCCAATAATTTCAAAGAAAAATATTTTAAATAAAGTTACATTTAGCTGAAAATCTCAGGCAAGAATAAATCAATATGGATTTATGGCTAAATTCTGTTTAAGATACCTTCAAAACTTTAACTTTCAACATGCATGGAGAAAGGGATGAGGCTCACCCTTTTAAGTTATGTTAAGTTATCTATGTACAATATAGCTCTCTGCTGTTGAGAAGCTTTTGCATTGCTCTAGCAACTTTCTTGATTACAATGAATGCTCCTTCATTTGCTTTCCTGGTGTCATGTTCTGAATAATAGACTGTGAAATCCTCAGACTGGAAAAAGCCATTGTCGTACCAGTGTAGTTCATTGAAACACTGATCATCTCTCGTTTGACAATATCTAATTTACCCTGACTCATTCCTCTGACAATCCATGTGGCTATCTGATGTATTTCTGTACAACGCAGACATTTGCTTACGTCACTGGTTGCCTCAGCAACTGGGATTCCTGTTGTCCTATTGTTGGGCTCCCTGTCTGACATGTTTGAGACTCTTTCCATAGAATTTTTTGCTGAGTAGGTCGCCAGGTCTTTCTCCAAGACATGGCCTGCTGGGTAATCTCCGTATTATCTGGAGCAAACTGAAATTTTCTTTCAATTATTTAGGTCAGGAAGTTATAGTATTAAAGCTTGCCGGAAACTAGCTCTTTTTTTTTTCCAAAGAAAGATGGGAAAGATGGTTTTCTTTCACCATCAAGTCCATGGTGAGTTTTACATATATATGTATATGTATATGTATATGTATATGTATATGTAATGTATATGTATGTATGTATGTATATGTATGTATGTATGTATGTATGTATAAAGCTAGCTGTTACAACACAATGTGCAAATTATTGTCTGAATTCAGCTGCTTCCCTTGACATGAGGCAGTGTTAAATGGAAGCTGTGTACCACTGATCAATTAAGCTGAAGATGTATTAGCAAGAGCATCATTACAGCACTGATGGTTACTACTGTGACTCCCACTTCTCACAACTGTCACTGTTCCAACATAAGTACACTGAAGCAGTTCATGAAAAGAAAGAATGGAAGTGGCGCCAAGATACATATATTAGTATTCTGTTTTCTCCAGTCTTTAATTTTCCATCTTGACAGATGCATTCTGAAAATAAATGTAGCCATTTATGGAGAAAATAATCTAGCTACTATAGATATTTTACTGTTATTAACAAAATAAATAAAGCAGTAGCTATCTGTTATTAGGAAATTAACCAACAATATTACAATGGTCCACGAGCTATTTAATATCTATCTTATCAAGGAAAAAATAAAAACAACTTAGAAGAAATATAATTAACTCACTGATAGGTAATTTGTGGAGTCCCAATCAGACAACACAATCTACATTCTTAATTACCTAATAAGAATACATATCAGTGTATTTGCACTGATGTCAGGTTAATGGAAATAAATAACATATCAAGCAGCTGATGTCAGATTAATGGAATAAGAATAAGACCCATAGGATGCTGCATTATCAGTGCACAACTGCAGGGTCTGTATCCCCTATCTATACAAAAATAGCAGATAAGAAAGCAAACACTTTTTTTGTGCTGAGTTCAATATAATGGCCAGTGAGGCTCGGGCAGAAGACCAGTGAGTGAATGCAAGCTTCCTCCCGTATTTTCCAGGACCATCAAGCTGCATCTCAGTTCTACGTTCTATCCTGAAATACTTTTAAATCCATTATTCAGCAATTATGATAGTATCTGGGCGTGCTATGTAATCAGCCCATTATTTTACAGAATGTATCAAGAACCACAGAGAGTAAAAAACAAACAAAAAATAAATAAGAAAGTACATTATGCCTGAATAAATTCTTCTATCATTTATTTTTGTGTCTTAGTAGATCAGACAGCAAAAGTATATCAATATAGTTTGGCCACAGGAATTGTGTCTGTAAAGAAGCCAAATTATTTTCAAGAACTATTTTCTTAGTATATCTTACCAATGAAAATGAAATCTAAGCCCAACACTCCCTGATTTCACCCCTAGTGTCAATCTTCTCTGTTATATCTTCTGTCTTTCTCAACTGCAGATGAGATGAAAATGCAAATAGGATATTTATGAAATGGCTACAGAATCATTTCAATTTCTTTCCTAACTTCAAACCAAACCTCCAGCCAAAACCTAAAGCAGTTAATCCCGGTAGAAAAAGTAATTTAAAATCTATGATTCATTATATACAGAGAATGATTCCAAAAGAATATGTAATATTAATGTGTCTTGAGGGATTTAGCATCAACAAAATTTTAAACAGGGCACTAAAAAAACTGGCTTGGGTAAAAAGCATGCATGTGCAACTGATTTAGTTTGATAAAGTACTTGGAAGGAATCTAAAAATATACATATTTTGTAATTAACAAAATTAGAGTGATTTAGAAAAAAATAAACTCATTAGTGGCTTTCCTCAGTTCTTTGGGGACCCAAAGTTTAATTTAACAAGACAAGAATGACTTCAATGGAATTGCTGTTTGACGAGGCTTCTTACCGTTGCAGCCAACCACATGATTTCTACATTCTTTCTTTTTTTAGTCTGAATATTTTGATGAAGATTTTCTAGTAATCCTTTTAAATCATTCTGTTCCTGAAAATGTGGTAGGCCTGAAAAGGAGAAGGAAGCAGCCAGTGATAATATATCCCTTTCATTAAAAAAATAGCTACACAGTCCTTTCAAATGCATTATTTTCATCTAACAGAGTAATATCATTGTTGATATATTGACTGACCCAAAACTATGTTCATTAATATAGATACTACTATTTAAGAGTTTCTTCTGAAATGCAAAACACTGGGTGCTTTGATTTGAATGGAAATTGCAAGCATTCCACAATCGACTTTATTTCTGTTTCCTCTCTGTAATCATTTCAAGTGCTGCTTTTCTGTATGCAGCAAAGGTGAATAAAAAACATAGCACCCTTGATGGGCAGGAGAACACAAGGAATCAAGAAAATAATAATAATAGTAATAATAATAATAATAATAATAATAATAATAATAACAACAACAACAACAACAACAACAAACATCTTAATTTAAATCACTGTCAAATGTAGGCTCTTTATAATATTTTATTACTATTGAGTTTTGTGGACATGGCGCTTTAATCAAAGAAATTACCTAAAAACTACAAAACACATCAGCTATTCATTACTAGAACACAGTAGCCCATGTTATAGTGAGGATGAGAATTCTTTTGATTGGGTTAGTTCAATCCTCCCATAATGTCTGAACCTTTCCTTTAAATAGTGGTAAGCCACTGTGTTTATCTTTTGCCTTTTGCTATCTTTCCCTCTATTTTTCTACATTTGCTTTTTCAGGAAAAAAAAACGGGGAAAATTAAATATTTATCTGTCCTTCCATATTTGGAGAAACTCTAAAAAAGATAATTATATTGATATCTTGCCTCTTTTCAGTTCTTACCAAATGTGGGGCAAGGAAGGGTTTAAATAGATGAAGGTTTGAATTTCTATTTTATAAATTTAGGATTTAAATGTAAGAAACAAGAACAAAATAAAGCAATAAAAAAGAAACATCTTTGTTTCATATCACATTTGTCTTGAGCCTTAAGAAATCACACAGAAATTGTATTTGCATGTTGACATTTTAGAAAAGAAATTAAAATTCCAAGCTGCAGGTTATTTGGAAATCTAGGGACTGGTGTGGCTGGAATAAATATTGAATTAACATATTATTAAAATCTAGTTCTAACCTGCAGTTATTTTTCTAGCTGTAATCAGAAAAAGTGCTTGATGTCTCAAATATTTTTGATTTTTCAAATTACAAAGGCGACTGTTTTAACATTCAAAAAATGAGCAGCATTAGAACAATTTTTGATCATCTGTCATAGTTAAACACAGGTTTAACCTCATTAGCATTAATTCCAGTAGCTTCAAGAGACTCAGCAAATAAAAGTCCATAAATAATGCTGTTATCAGCCAGAAAAGGGAGGCTTGCATCTGTTCTGTAAATGCACTAAAATATTGATTAAAATCTATTATATCCTAGGGAGAAAGCAATTTTAAATAACAATAGTCTTCATGAAAATCCAGGGAAAAAATGCTGCAGTGCACTAAAGATCACCTGAAATAAATAAATCTTTGTTGAATAGCAACAGTGATTTTAAGTCCCTCTTTTGAGGTCTTCTTATATTTTGATGGGAGGTATAATCAGGACTTAACCTGAACTAGGGATTTTCCAGGGCTCAATGCGCAAATGCTTTTTCATTACAAGGACAAAGAAATAATAAGCAGCCCAAAATTCAGTTACAAAAATAGGAAATTAGATTTTCCTCTATTTGTAGCATTTGGTCATAAAACAAAATACATAGCAGAAACAGAAGAAAAGGAAGGTTTGGGTCAAGGAACTGAATAGAAACAGTTTATACATAGAATACCCACATCAAATTACATTTGATGTTCTTGTACAATGTTTAAACATTTTTATATTAGATGTGATTCCATTCCAATTTTCAACACAGAATGTGGAGATAGGTCTTTTAATTCTTCAACTTACAAGCCACAGTTCTTATCAATAAAATTTACTCTCATGAGATAAGAAAAAAAATGTAACATTGGTTACATTCAGAAAACTTCACTGAATGTGCAAATAGGGAGCGCAATCAGGGGGACTTAACATGGGAGTTTGATAGAATGAATGTGGGCATCCATTCCAATTACCCCTGAACAGAATGAAGAATGAAGGAATCCTTGTGGTGATGTTCATGCAATATTTGAAGAGAATCTAAACCAACATTCCTGTGGTTCTATCAGAATAGAGGGCAAAATAACATAAAGAGAGAGGTTCTATACTCGCACATACCAGGGAAGATGAAAAGTTCCTGTACAGAATAAGAGAAGCAGAGAGAGACACGAAAGCTGAAGTAGCTACTGGGGAAAAGTAAGGGAAGCATGTTACCCACTAAAGCAAGAGAAATAGGTGGTTTTCAGTGATGGAGTTCAGAGCCGGCTACCAGCTTCTTGCTCTTGAGGACTCTCCATACCTAACTGGATAAGTCTCATCAACCTAGTTTATCAGAACAAGGTGAAAAACACTTCAACCATGAAGTTGAAGAAAAACAATTTTGAGAAAAGAGAAATGTGTTCCAATGTTGGGGGATTCCCTATGAAATGAACTGAAACTGCATTAAGACTATGCAGATTAATATGATGTCATGGGAGGTTTGTTATCTTCCAGGTCCTATATCCTGATTATGACAGACAAATTGCTGTGTTTCCTTAGTCAACAATATCTATTTCTTCCTAATAATTCATATGATGATGGATGCCAATGCCAATAGAGACCTCGAACAGATGTGCATAAATTATGAAGCCTGGGCAGGGAAGTGCTTCTGTTAATCCTTCTAATAGAGAGTCATGACATGAGAAAAAAGAACAACATCTTGTACTTGAGTGCCTTTTCTGGATTTATATTCTTCAGCCATACCTACATGAAGAAATCCTGGCAAAAAGTGTCCTACATCTCACAAAGCCTGGGAAGGATGTATCTGGAAAAATGTTGGCTAGAGAATGATAGGTGTCAGGCTCAGAACTGAACATAGGTGGAAGGTAAGTCAAATCCAGTACATTGCAATTCTGAAGGAGAAATATGTCTGGGAAGGATGGAAAATTCTGTAAAACGCGATACTGAAACGGCAACGGCAAACAATTTATATTACAAAGAAAAGTGAAGTCATCTAAAGGTGTCAGTGTGGATATAGACAGGTATTCTAAAATGCTGAAGAGAAAGGGAGATGTATAGGAAATAAAAGAAGAAACCTATAACAAAAGGGGAATAGAAGCTAGTCACCAGAACATCACAGAACGAACTGCAGATGAACATTGTAGAATGAATTGAAACTTGCAATATATATTACACCCACCATCTCAACAAACCCTCTTCTTTGGGGGAGGGGTTTTGTTGGGTGGATGTGTTAGAGGTACTATATTGGGATTGGTCAGGTGACTGGCAGAAACAGAAGACTTCAGCTGTTTAGATGTTGGGAGATTCCTGCCACATGCTGATGATGGAGGGCCTCTGCTGGCTGCTATATGTGCAACCTAATGACTGCTGCTTGGAGCTTGTCTTGGCAACTTTCCATCTGAAAGACCATCCAGGACATCGGAACTCTAGAGGTATTGGTATTGGCTAGGCAGGGAGGGAGGGAGGGGAATGACAACAGACACCATGGAGGACATTTTGTCTTCCTTTGTATTATTCCTGAAGATATTCTGGCTTTCAACTGCTGCTTATAAACATAATCATTTGTGATTTATTTGTCAATGAGAGGGCTGACCTGGTCTGCATTACCCAGACCTAGGTGTGGCCTTTGGGAGGTATCATCATATGGATTTTAGGTGTGGCATCAGTTCAGACTCTGGAGCAGGAGTGGAAATTGGTGATTGTCATCTAGGAAACTCCTATAGTCTCAGGAGCGGTGCAACATAGGCTGTCATATATGAGATATGTTCATTAAGTTGGGCTTGTTGCTATTGTACTAACTTCTCTGCTGCATAGCAACTTCCCAGTCTGAGCTCACTGAATCCATTCTGGGTTAGGAGAAGAGTTCTCTAGACCAGGGATCTCCAACCTCGGGTCTATGGATTGGCACTGGGTCACGGCATGCCAGAAACTGGGCCACACAAACAAGCGAATCGCCATCCATGGGATGCAGGCAACACACAAAACCACACCCTGTTCAATCCGTGGACAGCCTCTCTCCATGGAACCGGTGCCTGGTGCCCAAAAGGTTGTGGCCTCTGCTCTAGATTTATAATTGTAGAGGGATTCAATATACCTCCATTGGGAGTGTGGTCACCATGGTAGCCACAGTCCTATCCCAAATCATCCAGAGTCTGACTTGGGACAGTGGTTACACACCATCTGCCACAGCTGTGTCTTTTCCTTGGGTTATATAATAATTACACAATCCCAGAAAATAGACACTTGAATTAAAATATTCATAGATCTGCTCTTTGTATATAATGTCTGAATAAGCTCTTCTATCATTTAACTTAACTTGAGTTAAGAAAATGCCAACAGTTTGTACACTGGTACTATAAAGGATTTTGTCATGTCCTGTTAACATACCTTAACTTTCACATGCTTTTCAATGGGATTGTTGAGCTACTATGGAAGTTATATAACTTGATGATTGTGTGATTAATATTTTATTGTATTTGTTATATTTTGCTGGTAAAAATCAAAACAAACATAAAATAGAAAATTATTCACAATTAGATCCTATGAAGATATTATTTCACTATTATTCCATGTAAGCCTTCAGTCAGTTCCACCAATACCGATGGGAAATTCTATTTCAAGTGAAAGAGATTTGGGAAACAGAAAGGGCAGTGTTTGCAATAAAATGATGAACAAACTCAAGTTTATAAAGAATGACTCCGTAGGAATGATATTACCTTATGATTTATGTGACAAATGTAACAAATTCAACATAATGAAGTTCTATTAAAATGCTTACAATCAGGAGGCATTTTTTCCATTAATAACTTATAATATTCTTTTAGCAATTCCAAATTTTCCTGGTTAAGGCTTTCTTGCAAGGAGGTATCTCCAAACCTAAAGAATCACAAAACATATATGGAAAAAATAAGAACAAAAATAGCATAAATGCAGTAATGAACATGTAAACACAATTCAGCCCGATAAACAGAACAATCTCAGCTTTATGTTTACTAATATGGGTTAATTATTTATAGCATTCTAAAGAAATGGTCTGTAGTATGTGTGTAGATCATATCTGTAACTCCTTAAACCAGTCATGATATAAAATTGCCCTCACAATTTAAAGAAAATAAAAAGACTCTATAACAGGAGTGTCAAGCTAGCAGCCCTTGGGCCAGATGTGTCACGCACAGGCCACGCTCATCCCAGCTCCGCGAAAGAAAAAAAAAGTAATGAAACGTCACATGATGGCAACGTGATGTGGCAAGTTTGACACCCGTGCTGTATAATATGGGTCATGGAAATAATCTGACATCAGTATTTATAGTTTTGATTTTACTTTATCAATTGAGATGGCATACCTGCCCATTATGATATTTATGGAATATTAGACTTGAAACTGGAGGTATCACAACAAAAACAAACAGTGGTTGGTTGAAAAATTGATTGAGAAGTGCTGGAAAGTCCTCAGTAAAGCATAGGTTATGTCTGTGGAAATATTGATGAAATAAAGCTCCAATATGCAGTACTTCTGCCAGTTTTATCCAATGGTGGGATCCAGATTCCAGTTTCTAGCCATTACAAATATTATCTGTACTGTTTTATGAGTGTTTTTTTGGTCAAGGATCTATCTAATGAAGCCACACTGAAAAAGCCCTTCACCTACTCTTGATTGCAGTTGACTTGAAGTACATGTAATGTCAGATTGTCTTTCTCAAACCAAGGGAGAATTGGTCTAAATGTATCACTATTTTTCCTACCCAACAGCAGTAAGAAATATTCTCTTGTTTAGGTGACAGACAGACAGTTAAGCACATTACTGAGTTCTCTTTTTATTTATTTATTTATTTATTTATTTATTTATTTATTTGTTTGTTTGTTTGTTTGTTTGTTTGTTTGTTTATTTATTTATTTGTTTATTTATTTATTTAATTTATATACCGCCCTATTCCTGAGGGACTCAGGGCGGTGAACAGCGAAAGATAAAAATACATGTAATACAAACGTTAAAAAACCAATTAAAATATACTAAACACTCTGGTCCTTGATAATTCAAGACATCCCAGTTTAAAACAAAATCAGAAGCAATATAAAGGGAAAGTTAGGAAATAACTTTTAATAATTTAATAATCTTGAAATACTTAGGAATTTTTAGTCAAAAAGGATCTAATTGAAAATGAAGTGTTCCCTGATATTATTTATTTATTGGAAATTCTGTCTATTCCTAGCCATTTTTGTCTGAATTAAAGTTGGAAGTGAAGTGGGTCAGTATGCAGTTCTAGGTGCTATTCGAAGTAATTTTCTATGGAAGTATCAAATCATAGAAAAACCACTCAATTTATAGCAGCTAACTTCCAATGCCGACATGGCTGAGGAACACCTTGGCTTTACATTCTTTGGCACAACACAGAGTAGAGAGTCAGAGGATATGACCATATCCTATAAAAGCCATTTGTTGGATGCCATATCAGTCATACACAAAATATGCTTTGTTTTGTTTTACCCTTGCCTCAAAAATGCACACTAACCTTAACTTTATTCAGCTTTATTCTGCATTGAAAATATTTATTTCGTTATTAGTCTGTAGGATTGACAATTTTGACATTTATTTTTACATATATATTTTTTTCTTAGCACATTACAACATCTAGATTATCCCATTATTTTCTATTATGCATCTTGATTCTTTAAAAGCATTTAAAATATTGAATTAAGCTGAAGATGAACAAATACTATTAATTTTTTTCATAATTCATGCACTTAGTAAATGTCTAAATAGCTAAAAAATCATTCCAGTTAGAATTCAACCTTATCCATCACAGTCTATTAAATAGACATTATTAATGGTTATTTCTTCAAATGTTCACTATTGTTGATATAATAATAGCATATATATTATGTGCAATTTTTATTTGTTCACTCAATCAAGAGCTTAGCATCATGGGTTTTTTTTGTCTGTCCTTCGCTGGAATAGCTTCTCATCAGTAATTTGGATGTCTAAATCACTGTGGAACTTTAGAAAATTGCTAAGCCTTGGCTATGTTACCAAATTTTGGGGGAAGGGCTATTACAACTCTCCCTTTGTATGAATAACTCTTGACTTTTTTTAAAAAAATGTTTGATTTCTGATGGAATTATGTGTATCTTAAGAGTTTATAGTATTTTGGTTTAAATTTTTGATGATAAAATATTTGTTTTAATCCTAATCTTGGAGTGATAAATTGTACCTACATAGAAGTTAATTGGAATGGCCTACAAGCTCTCTATATTTAGCTGAAGAAGTCAACATTTACTTGGACCTAAAAATGGAAAAATCTGTTCAGATACACTGTAGCTGACCAACCAGCTGCTGAGACAAAAAGAGGAACTGTTAGGCCAGACATGCTGTTCAAATAGAATATTAAGGAGATGGTCCTTTTATCTCCCTCAAATGACCTTGACTACTCCAGTCATAAACCTGCACCAAAGTTCCTGACAACGAGGATGTATCTTTCATGGGATGGATTGTTCTCAAAAATGAAATAGTACCTGTACAACTATCTAGCCAGTGGTTTCTTGGTAGACATGGATATAACTTAATTTGCTTATTAAAGTTATATATTCCCAATTGTATATTTGTGTCACTATTTTAATGTCAGTTTATGAATAGAAAAACCCAACCTGCACACTTCGTAGCTATTTTCCAATTTTCATTTCCTAATATATAGAATATTATGTATCCTTAATGTGCATAATTTTTGAATATACAGAATATTCAAAATACACATATATTTCTGCGTATTTTTTTGAGTTTCAAACTGTATAGTTCCTGTAAAAACCAGCCTGTTCTAGGCTGCTTATAGATTGTCCTGCTAATCAGGTGTAGTTTATATAGATATGAACAGAATGAATTTATCATTTCTCCTTACTATAGTGTATCTTCTCTAGGTAAGTTATCATAGCCAATTATTTAATTATATTATGGGATGTTAACACTATGGGTATTTTTTCTATCCATATATAAAACAACGCATAATAACCCTGATGATTTACCTTTCTGCAAGTGTTTGTTGTTCATTGATTCCAACATTAAAGAGGACTGGATAGACATAAAGCAGTTTCCCATCTTTAATCTCTTGAGGAAGCAACTCAAACATCTTTTCTGGAAGCTTTATTTCTATTATATAATGTTCCCTATGAAAACAAAGAGACAAAACTAAATTTGAGTTCTTTCACTTTTTAAAAAAAAATAACTATTTCCAGTCTGTTTTACTCCTAGGCTGGTAGACAACAATATCTATATTTAAAAGGCAGGATGTTTTCATAAATGAAGAAAAATATTTTCTAATTAAAAAAAAACATATTTGTAAAATCTATCAGGACCACCACCCCTACTCCACCACCCCTACTCCAACAGGAAGATCATATCTAGAGTGTGACTACTATCTTGAGTTGGGCCTGGGATAACTTGGGATATGCCCATGGCTGTCATAAAGGCCATGAACTCCAGAGCCACTTCCAAGATCAAATCCAGAAATGGCAAATTGAAGTTTCCCAGGACCATAAGCCTGGCGAACTCTATTCTCAGTCCCGAGATGGCCTACAAAAGCAGCAACACTCCCAACTGATCCTGCAAACCCAATCTCAGACACAGTCTCACTTCCAGAAGTTTGGGGAACATAGTCCCTGAAGGCCAATAGAGATTCCTGAATGACAACTGCCACTCCGCCTCTCCTGCTCTGCAGCCTCGGTTGGTACTAGAACCCAAACCCAGCTGGGCACATTTCTGGTTATGTCATATGTAACTGTATTTCTCATTTTAAAAGCCTTTTCAAATGCTAACTATTTCACATACCAGTATACTTTTTAAAACTCAGTCAGAATTAATCACAATCATATACTTCTATATATTTGATGTTACAGTTCCTTCCATAAACAATAGTAAATATTTTGATATTTGGAGCATAATTTCCTAAAACATCAAAGATCCTTCTGAAATTGACCATCTACAGTCATTTTTTCTTTAGAACATCAGGGTTGAGAATGAGGTATCAGAAGCAGATGCAGCATTTGAAAGGGAATAGATAAAAGAAAATAGTGACAAAAACGCAAACTTGGCAATTTATCAAGTGTTCAGAAATATTTGACCATTTTTTTACTGCTTTGTTGAATATGAATCTTTCCAAAGCTGGATAACTTTCTTGGCAATCCCTCATGAATCAAGATCTATAACACCTTATTTTCTATATTTATTTATTAGTTGGATTTAACAATTAACAGATATAGAACATTCTTATTTGTTAAATTCTAAAGATAGACTCCAAAAGAAAATGTGCCACTCTATATGTAGTAATTGTTGTACAAGTATACCAACTTTTTTGTAGATTTCATATCAAAATGTAATTATAGGGAAAATTCAAACTAAACATTTGTGTTTTAGCAAATGCCACATCAAAGAAACAACAATAAAGCTATTAGAACTTTAGTGAAGTGTCTGGAATAATTATTTCCAGACTGCTAATAGTTCCATATTGCAAAGAAAGTTTCCTGTTATATTCAAGACAGCTTGGTTTCTCTAATGAATGAGGAGAGAGAAATGGGTAATGCAGTCTTATTGGCACTTCTGAATCTCTTGGCAGCTTTTGATACCATTTGACATGATAACTTTCAGGAGCGCTTAAGGGAGCTGTATTTGGAGTCATTGTTTTACAGCCTACTTCTTAGTACGCTGTGGGAAAGTTATATTGCTACACTCACTTTGTCATTAATAACCTTATGTTACTTAGCCATATTTCCCCTTTCTTGTGAGTTTGGACAATTCTAGAGCCTCTGAATGTTTCCAAATTATAAAGCAATAGCAATAGCACTTAGACTTATATACCACTTCACAGTGCTTTATAGCCCTCTCTAAGCGGTTTTACAGAGTCAGCATATTGCCCCCAACAATTTGGATCCTCATTTTACCCACCTCGGAAGGATGGAAGGCTGAGTCAACCTTGAGCCTAGTGAGATTTAAACTGCCAAACTGCAGCCAGCCAGCAGGCAGCAGAGTAGCCTGCAGTACTGCTCTCTAACCACTACGCCACCCTGGGGTGGATATGGGGAAATAAGCTAACTATTAGTGTCAAAAAATAGAATTGTTTCAGTCCAAGGAATTGACTTCAAGATTTGGAAGATTTGCAGCCTGCTTTAACAGACAGATTTGCAGTCTATGTGACTTTTTGGATTCAACATTGTATAGTGTAGTGTATAGCCCCAAAATATCTGTAGCAAGATTGGGTGATTTTGGTAATAAATCATGGACATCCCTACTTAGAGGCAAAATACTTGGCTTGGTGACTTTATAATTGCATTATTATGCTCTGTGGCTCAATTCTTGAAGATAGTCTAAACATTGTTCAGAATGAGGCAGCACTTGTAACTGATATTGCTTTCAGAGATTGAAACAATAGTGAAACAGCTTCACTAATTGCTAGTTGCTGGACCTAATTTAAGAAATTTTACATATAAAACCTTTCCTTGCTTAGCTCCAAGCTATTTACAGGATCACCTACTCCTGCATATTCATCTTGTACTCTCAGATTGTAAATGAGGTGCCTGCTGGATATGTTTGACATTACCGATCAACTTTGTTTTTTCCATGATACATATATACCATGTGGCTGAACATAATCCATACTGATTAATTCTTGTTATATTGTAAAAGGGATTAAAACTATATTTATTAACCCAGCTCTTTTAACAATTTACTTTTTGAACGTTAAGCATTGGCTGATTTATTTTTCAGTATTTAAGATTTCTTGTTTTTAATTATTATTGACTTATTAAGTTTTTGTAAGCTACCTATTGTGGATTCATTAAAGGACTGGGCAGCATATAAGTGTTTAAAATAAAAAGGAGCAAAGGTCAGAAATGATTTTGAAAAGGGATAGCTGAGGGCTCATACCATATCATATATCAAAATATTTTCTACCTATTTTGAGATAAAGCCATTGCCTCAATTAATAGTCTAGTATTATTAATTCCCTGAGGGTTCCATAAATCCAGCCTGAAGGCTCCAAGCCAACAGAGCAATTAATGTTTTAGTATCCACATTTATAAAACAAATTGGTCTGTAATTCAGAACCCTTATCCATCTTAGAAAAAATTATTAGATAAGCTCAGTAAATAAATAAGATAGATCTCTTAAAAAGACCTCTAATAAAATATTAAAATTAAAAATTTAAAAATTATATAGTTCTTCTACTAATAATTGGAGCCACCACTACATTGTTTATAGTACTGGTAGTCCTTTACGTACAACCACAATTGAGCCCAAAATTTTGGTTGCTAAGCAAGACGAAATTATTAAGTGAATTTTGCCCCATTTTATGACCTTTGTTGCCAGTAGTTAAGCGAATCAGTTAAGTTATTAAGTTAGTAACATGGCTGTTAAGTGAATCTGGCTTTCCCATTAAATTTGCTTGTCAGAAAGTTGCAAAAGCTGATCACATGACCTCGGGACATTACAACTGTTATTAATGCATGCCAGTTGCCAAGCATCCAAATTTTGATCAGGTGATTATGGGGCGGCTGCAACGGTTCTATTTGTGAAAAATGGACGTAAATCATTTTTTCAGTGCCACTGTAACTATGAATGGTCATTAAATGAATGACTGCAAGTCAAGGACTGCATGCAGAATCAATCTCAAGTGAGATGAAAAACTAAATCCAGTAAAAATTGTGAGAAAAAAGCTTGCTTCCTCCTAGAAACTTAGAAAAGGTAAAAGGTAAGTACCAAGGGAATAATTATTGTTAAAATCCTTGTTTCTAAAAATCAAATATAAAAACCCCACAAATTCTCTGGTGTACATCTGCAAAATAATAAACCATTAGAAAGGTACCCAGAACTATAGAAAACACAAGGTTGCAATGTGTCTACACTCCATAAATAATTTAGAAAAACATTTTAGGGATATATTAGCATATGTATGAGCTAGTGTCCATTTATAGAACACAGGAAAGAAATTATAGGCAATGTATAAACAAACATGTTTACTTCCTTGAAGGCACCTAGAGCCCAGTGCAGTAATACATTTTATGTAACTTTAGAAACTGAAACAAGTTTCAAATTATTTGGAATACAAACAAAGAAGACAATAGAAAAATGAAGTCAGTATTTCAGATTTCTCTTTATTTGCCAAGAAACCAGACCTTGATTACTGATTTTAAAGTTTCCCTTTCTCATAAGTGCACTTTGATTATTTTCAATTGAAAATCTAAGAAATGTCATCAGGTGGTCTGTAAACTATAGGCTGCAGAACTAGAGAGTGATAATGGGATTCTTCAATACTGTTTCCTATTAATATTGATCCGATCATCTGGTAATATCTAGTCTCAGTTTTCAAGACTGACATTAATTAATTTTTGTTATTTTGCAAAAATTCCAAGATACTCAGAATTTCCTCATTTAAATTATAAATACAGTTGCAACACTTACTGTAACCAGTAGAGGTTTTATAGTATTATCTTTATAGATGCACCAACACAAATATAGTAATCTGTTTATATCCACAGTGTGTTTGTGGATAACAACAAAAAAACTTTAATTATAAAGACTTGGCAATTTCAAGATTATAAGAAGTTCCTCTGTATTATAGACTATTGCTTTCATTATTATTATACTTGACCTCTCCAAATGTATTTTCCACATATGGTAAGAAACAGAAATTGAAGGCATGGAAAAAACGTAAATTTAAAACAAAATTAAAAAAAGCCAAAAATATTTCCATTTTGTCTCTCCCCTCCCTACATCTTTTCAGCATTAACTCATGTTTATTTCTCTGTCGCTTTCCATACAAAGTATGTGGTAGCATCTACAGTATTATAGTTATCTTGAAACATTTAAATAGTGCTATGTTTGGATCTGATGAGCAGGAAATGAGCAGTGTCCCTGGTTGATAGGCTGGACTAGGGAAATTATTTTTTTAAAAAAAATTCCTTAGAAGCCTAAACAAACTACTGCCACAATACTGGCTAGAAAACTTCACGGACATATTGTTGTAGACATCAAGAGCCATACTCAACTTGAACTTCTGCTTATGCACTGGAGGACTGCTGCTTTGATCAAGAGGCCTAATTTAGGTTTTATTTTAGTTTGGCATCTCAAGATGGAAAACTGCTTAGATATCTGCATTATGTTCCATGTAGATTGTACATACTCACAGCAATCTTGATGTCTAGGCCTATGTCTGTGCAAACAAAGCTTTAGCCCTGTGAGAACTCAGTTTAGTCTGTGTGGACAAGCCAGCTGTGAAAATAAATTCCAACAATAATCTGTGTTGTGAGGCATAAAGCTTCCACACACAAAGCCAGAGTTCTGCATGGGTTGTGCATGCAAAGCTGAATTGCTGCCAGAACTTGTTCCTCCTGGGATTGAGTTCTAGCAGGACTCCAATTTATGTACAGGAAATAATAAATGGGAGAGGAAACTCACGTAATGCTAAACTGACACTTGCTAAACTGATAGCTGCCTCATTCACTGGAACAAAGGAAACGGCTCATTAATTTTATTCATGGAGGGAATCACAAAAAAATCATTTATCATTTTAAAAGGTTATGGCACTGTAGTTTGGAAACTCTGCAATATTTAATTGCACTGATGAAATCTATGCTAGCTGCTCTTACAGGGGTTTGGATGGAATAGACTGGGATGCAAGACAGCAATGGCTCCCTCAGAAGCAGAACATTTTTTAAAAAATTAATGGAACTCTACTAACAGAAGGTCCCTCGGCATGATTCCTGTGGCAATCCTATTCCCCCACACCATGGCATATTTCATTAGCAGAAGAAACTTTCTGCACAACATTTTGTACCCAAAGTTGGTAATGTTGAATGAGGTTATTAAGAAGTCTGCTTGGCAAATGGCATGTGCCTAAAATAATGTTTTGTATAATGTTTCTTCCTTTGCCACAGAGTCACTGAGTCTGAAAATGCAGGAAATTTATTTCTGGCATGCTGTCATATTTTAATTTAGACATTATAGCAACAATGTCTCAACTTACTAGCAGTCACTAATTTAAGGAGGCTCCGTTTGTTTGTGGAGGCTCTATTTTTTAAGGAGGGTCCCTATGTTTGTGGAGTTTAAGTACTACTTGCTAGGAGAATAGCACAAAATTGTTATGAGGTCGGCAGCCTCTACAAGAAAACTGAGTCTCACATTGGATCCACTGGACTCTCTGCAAAAAGGTAAATTGGGTACTGCTGGGCCCTGGAGTTGGCTGAGGAACAGATCGAGTCTTGCAAGTCCTTGGGATGGCCAGATGGGAAGTAGGCCTCGACCTACAGGCTGTAACTAGGGTTGCCAGGTCCGCTTCTAAAAAATAGCGGACAAACGGGGTGTGTGTGTGTTAAGTAGTAAAAAAATAAAAAAAAATTTTTACAATTAAATTATATATTTTCTTACAAACATTTTAACACGCCATTTTAGGTCAGTCGACACAAGCTACAATACATTTTAAAAATGTGAACTGTACATAATTTTATAATATATTTTTATTTTAATCTCATCATTAATTTTTTCGGAAAATTGAGTTCAATGATATTCGATCTTTGTCTCATTTTAACTTATGAAAAAAAAGACAAAACGCGATTCTCCTATCCTTATTCTCTTAGACTGTACAGCTTTAGATTACATACCATTTCATCATAAAGCTTTTGAATAAAAAAAATGTCCACTATTTTGTGAAAAAAAATAGTGAACATAATGTGAAAAAAGCGGACTGTCCACTCAAATAGTGGACACCTGGCAACCCTAAGCCTATCACGTGCCAGTTGCTTCTGCTGACCAGCTTTAGGCTCCCTTGCCTGGCTGAATAGCTGGTTGGAGCAGGCCAAGGCCTGGGAGACCGTGAAGGACAGGGAGAGGACCACCTGGTGCCTTGGGGGAGGAGGGGGAGATGGCTTGGAAGGCCTAGGAAGGTGAGCCTGGGCCTGTGCTAGGCTTCCAAGCCACCCCCCCCCGCCCTGAAGGACTCAGTGCTCCACTTAATGACCTGCATGTTTTTTTAACAATTGCATAGGGGACAGCAGTGATGTGGGGTTATTAGATGAGATTTTTTCTTAACTGTCATTGAAACATATGGCTAAAATGGGCAAGTTCCATTATAGTCACATTTTGAAGACTACTTGTATTCTTCTAATTGTAATCTTTTGTTGGGCCTCTGCCAGGTTTGGTCTTAGATAGCAAAGAAACACCTTTATTCAAGCATGAGAAGACATGCTGCTGAGTGTTGTTCATATAAAAAGAAAGAGACCTATTCTCCCCTCTTCATTTTTGAAAATGAAATTACACAATTAAAATCAAAGGAGTTTTTTCAACTTAATGAGACCTGCAATTTCCTTAAAAGGTGTTCACTCTGATTTCTGTCTCTTTCTTAAACATCACATAACTTCTTCTTCAATTATTTTTTGCATTACATCAAGTTAACATTTTTTAAAAGAACAGAATACATACCGTCTTCCAGTTATAACAGGCAGTAGATCATCTGATTTAGTTTCAGTTATTTTAAACATAACTTTTTGCAGGTCTGATATTCCCACAGCCATATCTTCTAGCATCCCAATTTCGTCACCTATAATGAAAAGCAATTTTAAATAAAAAAGAAAACAAAATATACATGACTAGCAACTCTGCTTGGTTTAAAGGAAAAAATGTAAATCAAACATAGATGTCAGTTTTTAAGATTAAACTATATCTACTTTTACCATGTGTTTATAAAAAGTGGTAGTTCTTCCCCCTAATTATTTGCTTATTACGGGTTTCTTTATTTGCATATTAACTAGAGGTCTCTGGGTATTTGTTATGTTCTACAACTTCTATGTAAATTCCTACTTTCCCACATACTAGCAATATTATGAGATATTTATTCACAAAAGCAGATGCAGACCTAGATCTAGGTTGACATACTGCAGTGCAGTATTACTGCACCAAGCCATAAATAAAGTTTGTTTAATCTGGCAGGGTATGTTATGTGAAACCACTATGAGCACATTCTGTGAATAAATTCGTCTTTTTCCTCATTATTGCATAAAAGCCCCCATTCAGGTTTTTAGGATATTATTATATACAACATCGTAAAATTAAAGCTGCAGTTCTTTGGCTGATGTTGGCTTTCATTTGCGTTAAGTTCTTTCCAACAATCTAGGAGACAGTAACGCATTGGCATAGTACATTTTCAGATCCAAATAATGTGGCCTTTTGTAATTGACAGATGGAAATTTTGTTTATTATGGTTGGCTGCAGTTAGCCAGATATTTAGAATGGATCTGGTATTTTTGTCTACCTATTGCAGGGGTGTCAAACTGGATTTCTTCGAGGGCTGCATGAGCATTGTAGTTCTCCTAAGTGGGCCGGCTGGGGGGAACGGAATGGACGGCTCCTGCAGCACCCTGCTGGCCAAAACAGGGCATGGCAGGAACATGCGCCCTCCCCACCCCATTTTCGGCCTGGAGGGCCTCCTGCCGCAGTTTTGGCCGGCACCGTTTTGGCTGGTCTAGTGCTGCAGGAGGCCATCCAGGCCAAAAACGGGGTGTGGGCCTTGAGTTTGACACCCCTGACCTATTGCATCTTTTCTAAAGATCTGGGATAGACAGATATTGTTTGATGATGTTAAAGGCACTATCGCAGAATGTAAGCTGTTCTAAGAAAAGCTGCCTTTTGTAACTGGTGATTTTGTCATTACCAAGTGGTGCAGCCAGAATTAGCCTTTTTATCTCTTTCTTTAAATTTCTTACTCCTGACCATTGCCAGGTATTGTTGTTATCTGCTTTGTTTGCTAAGTTTTTTGTGTACTGGCTATGTAATACTTGTCTTGCCATGTCTCTTTTCTAGCCTTCATTTGGTTTTTCTTAAAAGCCAATTTAGTCACTTTGGTATTCAATAAATCTTCATGGTGTACTAGCTTCAGTGCATCCTTAGACATTCTTCCAGTACCCTTTTTTCCTTCTTCAACTGTCTGGTGTACTTGCAACATTCCCTGCCCACCTATCCTCCTTGGTAAATAGCCTCTGTCAACATTGCTGTATGAATGAAGGGCATGATTCATTGTCATTATTTTTCTGAACTTTCTATCCACGGCTTCTAGATCAGCTTGAGTCTAATCCATTATTCCAGTTGTATATCTAATGATTGGAATTGCTCAGGTATTAATTGCATGGTTAGATTTCTACCACTGAGTTTGTAGTTTAAGATCTTCTTCTCTCTTTTGATGAGTTCACTACCAACTTTGTTGATTTTGGTATGCTTCACATTGTCAGTCTAAAGCAAATTCAAACTCAATCCCATTGTGGGTCATATCAGGATTTTGTTTGCCCCTGAGGGGCCAGGGTGGGCATGGCCTGGTCATTGCAATTGACTGGGTGGCTGGGGCTGGGTTGGGCTGGGGACGGGGCGGCACAGGCTGGTCCCTCACCATCTTCGTTCCGGCCTGTGAGCTGCTTTTTGACTAAAGCATACCCTAGTATTTCTAGTGATCTTTTCATCCAAACTCTTTATGTTATTTCCATGCAGCATCTTGATTCCTTCAGTATTTTTCCCATTGATGATAAGAGTAGATCCATGTAGAGCACAATGTAATAATCCAGTCGGCAGGTCACAGGGGCACTAGTGATGATGAGCAGCCCTCTTCCTATCCAGGATCAGGGACAAATGATGCACAACCTGAAGCTGTAGCTGGTCTTCTCAGCCATAGCTGCACCTCCTCCTTGACCAGAAGATATCAGTTCACGAGAATCCTCAGATTTCAAACCGGTTCTGTATGGTTAGTGACATCCATTCCAAAACCAAAGATGAAAGCTTCCTGGAATTAGGCGGTCCAAAAATCTGAAGCACTCAATCTTGCTTGGGTTGAATTGAAACCTATTGTGCCCAATCCAAGCTCCAACAGCCTCCAGGCATTGAGACAGAATCTCTATGGCATCATTGGAGTGACCTGGGGTAAAGATACAAAGCTGAGTATCATCAGCATACTATTAATACCTCACCCTAAACCATTGGATGACCTTACTCAGTGGTTCATGTAGATGTTAAGCAGGAGGGGCCACAGGCTGGATCTTTTCTCTTCTATCAACAGCGACTGGAACCCGTTGTAGAGGAAGGAAGAGAACCAATAGAACTTCATGTCATTGACCGTCCATTCTCAGAATCATTTCAGAAGAACACCAAAATTGTTGGTAACAAAAGCACCTGAGAAATCAAGAATGGATGCACTACCCTCATCTTGCTCCCACCATTCAAGAGTGCAATCAATGCAAAGAGCCACAACCAAGTCAATGGTCAGATAAGAGGAATTTGTGTCCTAAACAGAAATGTAATTTGAGAAAAAAAATCTCAAACTTGACCCTTCTTAGTTCTCTTATGGATAAAGGGGGAGATGGGAAGACTCTATAATGGAAGGTTGGAAAGTGGACAAAAATTATCTCAATTGATGGGGTCTAATGATGGCGCCTTAAGGAGGGGAGAAACACTGTTTCATTAAGAGACATCTGAACAATCTCCCCCTTCAAACAGGAATTAACCACTACCGGAACCCAAGCATACATCTCTTCAAGGAAGGCCTAGACTGGCCAAGAGCAAATAAATCTAATAGAGAGTCTAATAGTCCTGAGGACCCGGTCTACTTCCTCAGTGTAACAGATCAAACTATCCTCAGATAACTGAACAACACCCCAATAACCTCCACTGGATCTGCATCAAGGCCAGAGTGCAACTTAAGAGCAGATGATTGACTTTGTCAGATTCTAGCATAATCTTTACAGCAAACCTGAATGTGACCTCCAGAGTGACTCCCATCAGGAGAGACTAAGCTGCTCTAAATAGGCTGTTGGATAGCTAAATGCAGGTTGCAATAAAGGCAAAGAAATACAAAGGTTTTGCCATCCCACTACCGTGAGGTAGATCCAAACAGCTCTATCTCATGTTTAATCAGATTTGCTACTTGTCACCTTTTAGCAGATTTGCTACTTGTCACCCTTCAGCACCCTTCTAGGTATCTCTTTCCTTTTCATCTCTCTTAGTTGCTCTGAGAGTAAAGTCTATTCTGGGAGTGAATAGTTATCTGAGATGCATACTTACTATATGTACTGAGAAGTCCTTCATACTGAACAATTAGGCCCACTGTATGAAGTTGCTGGAGGAAGCCTTGATCGCGTAAACTGGAGTGTAACTTGATGATGAATCCACAGATCAATCCAGCAAGCTAGGATCATGACAGTAACCACACAAACAGATATATTAATGGCTTCAGCCAAAAGCTGTAATTATTGTAACTATGTAAATCAAATCAGAACACTGGATCCAATGCTCAGTACATTCTTGCCATAGAAATTAGTGAAAGAAATTGAAAGAATATGGATAAATGGCAGGAAAGAGGGTATAAGTTCTTGGATCTTTATTAATCATAAGCTAGTATCCTCCTGATGTTATACATTCAAAATCATGTTCAGAACCCACAAGCTCAAGTCTACCCTCAACCATAGTTCACTGGGTAACTATGGGTTAATAATTTCCCACCAGGGGAAACAAGTATCACAGGTTTGTTATTTGAGGGAGTGTTGATGCAGATGGTGCAGAAGAGAGTGTTATGTATGCCATTTGGAATTTCTAGAAAAGGGGCTACAAGTCTAAAAACAAATTTCCATCAGATCATATTAATATGGCTAATGAAGCTTATGATAGTTACAAACCAGAGCTTCAAAAGGGATATTAGGTGCCAGTTCTAGTCTTAAGTTGTGCATTTTATTTATTTCCTTATAAATATAGTTATTGTTATGCTACTTTGATCGAATGTGTAATTTTTGGCTCTTCAACTGATAATTGAAAACATGTATGTTTGGGCTTGCAAGTTGGTTGATAAATTTAATAAGAATGGTTTATGATGAAAGCAAAACGTGTGAGAGTTAACAGAACGTTTAATGAATGGTTCTACATTAATCAGAGAGAAAGTTAAGGTATTATGATCTCTTGGTTGTCTAATGCATTTCTGCATGTAGATGAAATGCTTCTAATAACAGTAGTAGTGTATTGGTCATGTTCATGAATGTATAGTATATGTAGTTTAGCATACAGTTGATGTTTTAGACTGTGATTCGTAACAAATATTAGTGTAATGTAAACTTTTTAGTGTATGATGTAAACTTTAAAAAAAATGCAGGTGGGCTGAACAGAGTTGGTTGATGGCCTGCATGTGGCCCACAGACGGTATATTATGCAGGCCTAACATTTGTTTTTCAAATTTTGCACACAATATACCCATTAATTCAGGGCTGGGCAATTATAGCCCTTTTATGAATTGTGGACTTCAACTCCCAGAATTCCTGAGCCAGCATGCTGGCTCAGGAATTCTGGGAATTGAAGTCCACAGTTCATAAAAGGGCCATAATTGCCCAGCCCTGCATTAGTTAGATTATTTTGAGAACTGCTTCAATGTAATTTACAGAGTTTTTATTGCTGCAAATAACCCCCTACAATCTTAGGCTAGATCATTAAAACATATAATTATATATCTGCTTAAATATCCTTTTTTCCAGTTTAAAAAATAAAAGCTACAAAAGACATCTTAGTTCTATGTAAATTATACATACAGATTGGACCTGGAAAGTCAAAGCAGCCTTATCAATCAGCCAAGGATCCTATTTCATCATGCTGAGAGTAACATAGACCCACAGATCAGATAAAAATGGAGCTGTTGCTCTAGTTCAGGGCTGTCAAACTTGCGGCCTATGGGCCGGATGCATCACACACTGGCCATGCCCGGTTTAATGTAGGAAAAAAGTTGCGATGTGTCACGTGATGCTGCCATGACGACTCGAGTTTGATACCCTGCTTTAGTTCTTGTTTTCCTTTTCCTTTAGCTGACACTGGCTGATTTCAAAAACATTTGGATGTCTTTGACCATGTTGGCCTTCTGAAATGCATTAACAAACTCCTGAGCACTGGGCTAAAACATTAGATAAATTCATTCTTTGAACAGAAATAAGTTCTGGTAGCCTTATTGCTCTGTTTTTAGGTATTTTGTGTGTTTTGTTATTGGCTGTTCTATTTTCAATGATAAAATAAATCCATCAGACCAATAAGCAAGATTTGATATTTATGAGTTCAGTGCCTATAATTGTAGTAATATTGGACCTGATAAGTATATATTCTTGCCAAAAATATTACATGGATTTCTTTTCTATCTCATCAGTAGGAGCTAAGCTTATGTCTACTCCGCTTTTTGTTTCACTGCTATTCTGTTGTCAAGGACAGCCAAAGCTTTCAGTGTCAATTTGAATACTTTCCATAGAAAAATTTTCTCATTTAGAAAATTCAGCACAATTATAATGAATTATTAATACATTAATGAACAAAATAAATAAATAATTTAATTAAAATAGTAATCAATCCTCAAAGTACACAAAAGGAAACAAGCACCTTTTACAAGAAGAACAAGCTTCTTTCTTTCTACTAGGCTTATGTGCCCCTCCAGTTGTTGCTGCCTTTAAGCTATTGTTGGCCAGGATCTAAACTTCTGTTGCTGTGACAGTAAAGGATAATTCTTTGGGAATGCACTAACAGGTGATTTTTAAACAAAGAACCACTTCTGTGAGATTGGCAGGTTTATAAAATCTGAAGTGTCAGGTTTCAATGATGCTGCTGGAAGCTGATCTCAGCTATTGTGAGACAAGAATAGGCTGAAAAGCCTCATGTTTAAACAACATAAGCACTGCCATTTGGATTTGTGACTATATAGACAAAAGACTGTTCCTTGCTTAGACAGTGACAGTAGAATACTACTAATTATTATAAAACCGTATTAAATCCTTAATGTTACTTTATTATCATTAATAAGGACCATTCAATTATTGAAATCACTTGCAATTTTTATAGTTCCTTCAGGAGGTCTAAGTGGCAGATATTATAGACAAATAATGTCGATATATGATTATGTTTTTTTTATCAGTGTTGAAGTGTTCAATTTTATTGGAACAATAATGTCCTCTGTAGTTGTCTCTAAGTATCTACTTGTGTGGTTTGTTGATTATTTACTTATTTACTTAATCATCATGAAAAGAAAGCAACTTCTTGAAGTAAATAAACAAGCACTGTTCAATATTGCAGAACATACCGGAGAAATCTATTAAAGATGTGAGTGTTGGCTTCAAATGGATTGACAAAATGAGCATTTTATAATAAATAATCTTGTGCCTGAATATCTGAAATATGTGTTAAGCATTACATCTGACTAACATTTTGCTAGTAGAATACTCTTGCACTGAATATAGCTCAGGGTTGTGTCTTGCAAGGCAAGTGAACTATCAATGGAGAGCAAAAGGAACATGTCCTTGGACAGACTGAACTCTTTGATGTGTTCAGTGGTGGGTTGCTCCCGGTTCAGTCCAATTCCTGCGAACTGGTAGTAATGACTGTGGGAGGCTCCACCCACCTGCCCAGACATCATCACGAACGATGATGCATGCGCTCTCGTTGCGAACCAGTAGTAAAGGTAAGTGGAACCCACACCTGGACGTGTTGTACTACAATTTTCAAAATTCCCAACTAAGTTGCTGACTGAAGATGATGAGAGTTATAGTTCAACCAGGTTGAAGAAGGATGCTTCAGAGTTGCGAAGATATTCTTTGCTGTCCTTAAAATTGGTTCAATTAAAGCTTACATGATTTACATCTATTATTTTTCAATAAAATAAAGGATTATCAAAAGAAAACACCTACTGCTTGACTGAAGACTATATCTCTTCTTAATGTCAACATTAAACACTGTGGCAAACAACATGCAAGCTCCTGAAGCAGAACAAAAGACATTGACTCCTTTGCCCTAGTCACCACTTCTCCAATACAGTCGTTCAGTGTAACTGTGAGAGGGTACAGTTGTTCATACCAGTCACCTGTAACAAATGAGGAACACTGACAGTGACCATCAAAGTAGAATTGAAATATATCAGAACATATGTAACTATCATATCTCATTCATGTACATACTGATTTAAAGTTATGTGCCTGATTATGAGAAATTCATTTTTCTATGTAGCTTATTATATAGTCTTCTGTTCTCATTATACTACTATAGAAACAAGGTAAATTATAACCTAAAGTAGCACTAAATATTCTTGATTGATTTCATGTGGATATGCTGTACATGTGGCTATCTTAAACTATTTGCATAACATTTCTGATATATTTATTTCAGAAAAAAAAAACCTAAACGAAATACAGATTTCCTCAATCTGGTGTTATTGCCTTGGAAATTGTTATAATTTTTGTTCCAACATTCAAGTAAAAAAATCACCAAATTTTGCCTTGTAACTATTTTATAAGAAATGTGTACCATATTTAATAATAGTTTCAGTTCCAAATAATTTCCCATTTTTATCTTCAAAAGTTGAAAAGAGGAGAAAGAAGAATAAAACAAAATGGTCATCTTTCTTTCTCAATCCTTTACTGGATTATAAGCATTGTTATTATAAATACTATATTTAACTTGTCATGGAACACTGCACCATTTGTGCTGGCATTATCTAATCTAATGAGTTTAAAACAAGTCCATAAAATATTCTGTATCTTCGTACTCTATATTGTCAGGTGAACCTCCCCCGGGTGAAAAGGATTAAAAAATTAAATAGAGTTGAAGGAAAAGAATTCACTCCCATTAAATATTAAAAGTCACTTTGTTACTCACTAGTGCTCCTTCAGTATTTGAAAAGTGATCAGTTTGAAAGGACTTGCTCTGTCTTAGTGATATCATTAAATATCAAATCATATCTATATATCATTTTGTCATGCATTCCGCCCTTTCTTTTAACTCCAATAAATTGCAATCCACTACTGATCTATTAAGTATTAAATTCACTTCCATTTATTTTCATGATCTCATGATGTAAGCAAATCTGTTTGACTGTATTATTTCCAAACTGTCATATCATTTCACGTTACTTCTGCCTATATACAATTTTGTGAGTATTGAAAAAATGCTAGAAACTTTTTTTAAAAAAAGATAAATAATACAAAAATAACCCAACAATTGCAAAAAAAACAATTCAAGAGAATATTACTAATGTGATGGAACTAGACAAGTATCTAGGATAGACATGATGGACCAATTTGGTAAATACTATCCGATATTACATAGTAAATAGACACCTGGCATGCAAAACTTGGAAAAATACTTGAATACAATATTATAAAAATTAAAGCTAAATAAAAATGTTAATTAAACCATAACAGAAGAAAAAGCTAAAGAAGTGATTTAAAAACTGAAACTGAACAGAACTCCAGGTGTTAATGTTATCTCTAAAATATACAATACTTACTTATTAAATTCTAGATTGCATGAGTCCATTATTCTGGGTGGTTTGATATTCACAATAGTTATAAAATTGGTAATAAAACCAATAAAACAAGAGTACCTAGAGGGAGCAGCAACCAAGAATCTTGTCCCACACCAGAGACAAAAACAGACAAAATTCCTACACATCCATATTAAACTAACAGTGATGGGAAAACCATAGGATATTTAACTATTGAGATATTTAAAGAGGTATTTAATTATTGAATGCAATTCTACCATAATTGTAGTGAACAGGCAATAAACATACTTTTTTCATTTGGACATAATGCTGGAAAATATATTCCTGCAGCCTTGTGACAGCATCTTAAAATAAAAGCTTGTTTAGTGTCCAACGATGGATGCCATCCAAAAGCGTAACCCATCAACCTCATGTACCTGACAAAATGTTCCACAAGCAGAAATTCTACATATTATAGATAGTTACCCAAGAATAAAAGAAATCCAGGTCAAAATAATCCGTTAGATAACAGCAGTTGCTGTCTTTTCAGATTGTTATTTCATATCTCATAGGTGACTGCAGGTTACAGCTGAATGGCAAATCTACATCGTTTTTCTCTCACGGTGGGAAATTGTAAAAAAATCTTACTAAGCATGACAGGGAGACTGGGACAAAAATCTCAATGATATCTGACTTTATATCTCCACAATGTTTTCCACCCTATTTTTAGATGGGAGCATATTCAGTTTTCAAATTCCATCTCCAGGTTGAAGCATTACAGCTCAAGAAAAAATATAGCATTCATCTATTGAAAATTAAGTCTTTTTAAAAATGTAAACAGACTGATAACATGCAATCTTAACCTATCCATACTTTTCATCAACTTAAATATTTTGAAATTGCAATTTTAAAAATTTGGCAATTTATTGGAATCTTCCAGCGTTACCATGTTGTATTTTTCAATATATTTTTACACTTTATACATGTGAAGAAAAACAACAACCAATCGAAGAACAGGAAACAAGAAACTGCACAGAATCTAATGGACTATGTTTAAATTATTATACTTCATTAACAATCTTCAATGTAGATATATGTTAATAATGTCAAAATAATAACCAGCAGGAAATTAATCAGGTAAAAGGATAGAAATTATGGAAGAAATTGTTCCTTGTGTAACAATTAAGTAAATGAAATAAATATCAAGGTAAAAGGCTGGAATAGATTCCAGTACAGTATAAAATACTTAGTCATTATATTCTGAATTTATAATGTAAAACTGGTGAAAGAAGGTGAAAACCTAAAATATATAAAACCCCCAAACTACTGATCTTGTAGAACAATATAAAGTCAATGAATTACTTCATGAATGTGATGCCAGTTAGAAAAAACATTACCGTAAGTTCTTAAGAAGAGATGAAAAGACGGCAGTGAAACGAATGAATTGAGAATTATTTTATGATAGAAATGTAGTTTTTAAAATATTTATCGGTTGTATAAATTAATAGTAATTTTATCATATTATTTTATCCTCAATGCCTAATTCATCTGGGACAGAAATATGCCGCACTTTAAAGAATTTGTCAAATTGCCTTGAATAATAGTTTTACTTTCCTAAACCCTAGTGCCGTGATGGCGAATCTATGGCACGTGTGCCACAGGTGGCACGTGGAGCCATATTAGTGGGCACGCCAGCTCAGCTCTGGGGCGCATGCACGTGCCGGACAGCTGATTTTCGGGCCTTCTGGGCCCACCAGAAGTAGGGAAACAGGCTGTTTCCTGCCTCTGGAGGGCCTGGTGGGGGGTGGAGAAGGCCCGTTTTTCTTTCTTACCTGGCTCCAGATCCTTTCTATGGATCTGGGAAGGGCGAAAACAGCCTTTCCCACTCCCTCGGAGGCCCTACGGAGGCTGAAAGGGCCCATTTCCCGACTCCCGGTGGGACAGGAAGTGACGTTTTTTTCTGTCCTCAGCCTCCAGAGACTCCTAGAGAGGCTCCTAGAGACTCCTAGAGAGGCTCCTAGAGACTCATAGAGAGGTTCTGGAGGCTGGGGACAGCAAAAAACATCACTTCCTGTCCCACTGAGACTTGGGAAATGGGCCCTTTCAGCCTCCGTAGGGCCTCCGAGGGAGTGGGAAAGGCTGTTTTCGACCTTCCCAGATGCATAGAAAGGATCTGGAATCAGGTAAGAAAGAAAAATGGGCCTACCAGGCCATCATGTGCCAGGAGCGGGGGGGAGGGTTGCGTGCGCATGCGCGTGGGCACATGCATGCGCGATTCTCCTCCTGCCCCCCTCTCCTGGCACGCGATGGCAAAAAGGTTAGCCATCACTGCCCTAGTGTATGTAGTACCAGCTTCTAAAATTCAATAAACTGTCAATGCATGCTGGCTTGTACAAGTTGGCATTTCCAAATATTTAAGCCCATAAACATTACCTATTTTTCATGCAAAGCTTGCACAGAACACTAAAGATAGGTGATACTCATTTTGCCTTAAAATATCTACAAAAAGTAACCTTCTCTGTGAGTTTCACCTCTGCTCTCTGCAGTCCCTCAATAACTTGCAAGATTAATTAATAATGGAATTTAATTGTGGAAAGACTCTGCTCACTCATTCATGCCTTAGTCACCTCCTATTTGGATCACTACAACATGCTTTGTATGGGACTGCCCCTGAAAACTACAGTATTTGGAAGCTGCAACTGATTAAGAATGCAATGGCACAATTAATTTTGGGTGCCCTATGATTCAATTGAGTAACACCTTTATTACAATATTTAGGACAGAAAGGCTGCCATCCTTCTAGGTCAGGTAAAGTAGAGTAAATAAATAGAATAACAGAATTGGAAGGGACCTTGGAGGTCTTCTAGTCCAACCCCCTGCTTAGGCACGAAACCCTACACCACTTCAGACAAATGGTTATCCAATCTCTTCTTAAAAACTTCCAGTGTTGGAGCATTCACAACTTCTGGAAGCAAGTTGTTTCACTGATTAATTGTTCTAACTGTCAGGAAATTTTTCCTTAGTTCTAAATTACTTCTCTCCTTGATTTAGTTTCCACCCATTACTTCTTGTCCTACCCTCAGGTGCTTTGGAGAATAGCTCTTCTTTGTTGCAGCCCCTGAGATATTGGAACACTGCTATCATGTCACCCTTAGTCCTTCATTTCATCAAACTAGACATACCCAGTTCCAGCAACCATTATTTATATGTTTTAGCATCCAGTCCCCTAATCATCTTTGTTGTAGGCATGCTCTAGGTTCCCTCTTGTAATAGAATGTGTGGATGACCTTGGGAGCACAAGATGTTGCCTAGAAAATAATCAGACAAGAGAGGCAGGAATTCCCTATGGATTATTGGTCAGAGGAAGAAACTTAGGAAGTGATGATAGGAAGTCTGTACCATCAGACTTGCAAGATTCTGTTAATGTACCATTTCAGTGAAGTAGAGTTAGCTCATTTAGTTATTATGTTTCCTGTCTGATTTATCTGGGAGAGCTGATATCTCCCTTTAATGTTGTCCCCCAACAGACACATGCCTTCTCAGCAGCCAACCCAACCTCCTACCTGAGTTCCAAGAGAGCCCAACTCTTTTAATCTTCAGGAGACCTGTGAACATCTGACTTTTTCCCAAACAATAGGCTTGGATGGGGATTAACTGGAAGAATGTTTGGTCTAGTGCCTGTGGAGAATGTTTTATTTTTAAGTCGTTTTTATGAATTGCTATGAGTTCGTAGAATTGTTATATGGGACAGGTAGCCATGCAGGCAGGGGTGGGATCTACTTACCTTTATTACCTGTTCACAACGGGATTGCATGTGCATACTTGCTTTGCTCACGCGTGTGCTCTTCTGCGCAAGCGCGGAGTCTTCTGTGCATGTGCAGAAGCATTTTGATGACATCAGGGTCAGGGGCGGAGCCTCCCACCGGTTTTTCTACCGGTTCTATAGAACTGGTGTGAACCGGGGGCAACCCACCACTGTATGCAGGCCAATGTCATGTAAATAAATAATAATTTTGAAAAACACTGCCTTGTTTGCCATGAGAAGCACAGTTGAAACTGATGTAAATTGGATGTAATTTGTCAATTTCATTTTGCTAGTGAAGAAGAATTGGAAATCTTTCTATCTTCTTTAAGAAGTTTGGAAAGTCTCTCAGTTTAACCTTTGATATTTCTGTTCCTGATATAGAAATATCTGCTTTCTGGGAATGTGAATAAATTCTGTAAATGTATACACATTATGCATGCATGTGCGTATAATAAATTGTACTTTCACCAGCTGTGCAAATTATAGTGTAAATTCAATTAGATACAGCTAGAATGAAGTACTATGCTTGTTTATAACTGTATCCATCAAACCTTTATTAAATCATTATTATGGCCTTTGGGCAAGAAAGATCTATGGTATATTTGGTTTCCCTAGGAAGTTAAAACACAGAGACAAAAACAAGAACCTTGGGTTATTGTGGTATCTCCATGATGTAAGAAAAATAGAACTGACTATCAACAAAAGAATTATAGTAGCCGCTTTACCAAGGCATTATGAATATTTATATTTTAGGGACTCCAGTTGGACTGAAGTAATAGTTATGAGAGTTAGCAATAAGTACGCATGATGAACTCCAATTAGAACAACAGACTTAGAAAGGAGGATACAGAGGTACACCTGAAGGGATGTGCTGAGGAATTTGCAGATTTTCTGGAAGACAAAATTGCTCAGCTTCATTCCCAGTTAGATGCTTCCTTTCTCTTTTGCCAATCTCAGTTGGTGTTGATAGGAGGTGAGACGGTGCAGCTCTTGTATACTGCTTTACAAGGTACTCTCTTAGTATTCTCTTTGCTTCTGTTTAACATCTATATGAAGCTACTGGGTGAGATCATCCGTCATCATGGACTGAGATATCATCAATATGCTGATGATACTCAGCTGTATGTCTTAGCCCATGGCGAGTTAACTGATGCCATAACCTCCTTCTCACAGTGCCTGGAGGCTGTTATGGGCTGGATGGGGAGCAATGGGATGAAACTGAACCCTGGCAAGACTGACTGGGTTGGTTTGGGGGTTCTTTGGTCCATGGAGAATTGCCATCTTTGGTCTTGGATGGGGTGCTACTGCCCCAGACAGACTCAATGCGTAATCTGGGGGTCCTCTTGGATTCATGACTCCTGCTCAAGGAACAGGTGACAGTCACAGCCAGGAGGTTGTGCAACTGCAGGTTGTGCAGCAATTACGGCCTTTCTTGGACCAACAATCCCTACTCACATTTACTCATGCCCTAGTCACCTCCTGTCTTGATTATTGCAATGCAGTCTATATTGGGCTGCCCTTGAAAAACATCTGGAAATACAGTTAATTCAAAATGCAGCAGCCTGCATGATTTTATGCAGACCTCAATGTGCACATGTGTCACCTCTCCTGAGGGAGCTACATTGGTCGCAGATTTGCTTCCAGGTGCAATTGATGGTGCTGGTTGTCACCTTTAAAGCCCTTCATAGAGTGGGACCAGATTATCTGAGGGACTGTCTCTTGCCGGTAATATCCACTTGACCTACTAGAGTGGGGGGGCAAGGAATGTTGCGGGTTCCATCCCCTAAGAAAGTACATCTGGTGGGGCCCAGAAGAAGGGCCTTTTCCATGGAGGCTCCTTCCCTTTGGAATATCATCCCTTCAGAAATCAGACTAGTCTCCACTTTGACATTCTTTTGTAAAGCCCTGAAGATTCAGAAGTGGGAAAGAGCTCATGAAATGACTCATTTGACTGTGTGCTGTTTCTGGGGGTGGCGGCGTGGGGTTATTGTTCTTTCTTTCTTTTTTCTTTTCTTCTTTTCTTTTCTTTTCTTTTCTTATTTTCTTATTTTATTTTATTTTATTTTATTTTATTTTATTTTATTTTATTTTATTTTATTTTATTTTATTATTTTATTTTATTATTTTATTTTATTTTCTATACTGTGTTTTTTATTGCTTGAAGGCTGCCAAGAGCACTGTGAGTGAGTAGGTGGCCATTTACATCCCCCCCAAAACAAAATAAATTAATGCCCTGTTTACTCCCAAATAAGACATCCCCTGATAATAAGCCCAATTGGGCTTTTGTGCCAGTGGTGGGTTCTAACCGGTGTTACCACTGGTTCGCTTCGTGCAAGCACAATGTATTACCAAAACAGCTGAGGCAGGGCAATCTGCTCTGTTGTGCCTTTCAGCTGGGCTAAAAACAAAAGAATAAAAGTAGGAATAGCGCAGGGGTGGGTGGGAGGGCCCAGCTGACGGTAGGAGTGAACCAGTTCGCTCTCACATCAACATTTCCGCTACCGGCTCTCCCGAACGGGGGAGAACCGGTAGCAACCCACCACTGTTTTGAGTGCATGATAATAAGACCAAGCGCTTATTTCAGGGTTCAAAAAAATATAAGACAGGGTCTCATTTTCAGGGAAACAAGGTAGATAAAGTTATAAGATATGTGGAGTCTTCTAATCCAACATCCTACCCAGATCAGGAATCCTGCTACTATCCCAGACAAAATTTGTTGCATGAATGACAATAACAAATCTCTTTGATAAAGGAAGTCATAAACAGTTTCATAAACAGTTTATGAGCTAGGTAGGAAATAGAGCTAAAAGTTAAGAAAGAAAATTTCACTGTTATTAATTCAATAAATATGGTATCAATGATCATTGAAAGAACAGAGCAAATTTAGCTGTTTGCTAAAGTTTTATGTCATTTATCCATCTTATTTGTTTATGCCATAAACTAAGCGTATGCATGGATAACAAATATAATCATTCCTATCAATAAACTCCCTTTATACTGGAGATTTGTGAGTATTGTATATATGTGTGAACACATACACGTGTTTCTGTGCATAGTGCACAAGAACTTTTTTTAAAAAAAGTTCTTGTGAAATATAGTCTATGAATTTCAAACTTTCCAGTGCAAGCACAAAAATTTTATAATTGCTTTAGAAAAACATTCTTTAAAAGGAATATTTTGTACCTGCTTTACTCTGCAATGAAAGCATAATGCTGATGACACTATAGATGGTTACTATGGAAACTGATCTGAAATCCAGCCTTAAAGGATATTCATCAAATTTGAAGAAAAATAAGGGGAATATATCTTTCTATCTTAAATTTGGCAATAAAGAGAAATTTTAATACAATTGGCAATATAGAGAGTATTTAATGCAAAAGAATTATAAACCAAAGACAGAACTACACAAAATTGTTCTACAAACAAGCCTAAATATCTATCAAAGGATTCTCTTCTGAGGTAAGAAACATTCAAGGAGGTTAAAAGGATCAGAAATAGTAAGACAAAGATATAGTTGAAAATAATTTACTCCCACTCACATCTCCATTTTCCATCCTTGGAAAAACCTCTTGCCTCCTCATACTGCTTCATGCATTGCCTTTTCCTTTTTAATTGTTCTCTTTTATCCTTTTAGGAAAGCCTATCATGTGTTTATCAGCCATCTCCTTCTCAATAGTTTATACTTGATTTATGATGAGATTATCATTCATTCTTTCTACATGATCAAATGACTTCTATGTTTTTCTTTCATAATAGTCATTCATATTTGTATTTAGTCCACATTCATTCACTTTTAACGATCTCTTTTATTTTACCACACATACTTAAAGAACCTATTCTCATAGCATTTATTGTACTTTTATGTTTCCCAGACATTGCTAACTCACACTTCTGTATGTTAAATAGATAGAAGCATGTATAGTCATTTTCCATTATTTTGACAAAAATCCATGTTTCCCAGCAGACGATAGTACCCGTTACTTTTCTATGAGCATTTGATTGAGTACCTTAAAATTTCTTCATTTTTCCCCGTGTTTATCAAGTTTAGCAAGATAAATTTATAAATATATAATATATATATATTTGCTGCTGTTTTAGATATTTATATGTACATTGAAGTTTGCAGTTCATGTTCCTTGATAAATGTAACAATCTTGATTTTTTATAATTAATTTAGCTACACATATTGTTTACTGATCAAAGTCATGCAATCTAATATACATGTATTAAACAACCAAGGGAATGTTATACATCTTTGTACTTCCTGTTAACTATTGAATCTTTTGCAAAGCTGATGCTTTTCATTAATATTTTTAAGTATGTTTAAGAACCAGTATTTCATGATAAGCAAAGTAAAATACAGAGTGTAGTCATTTTGTATTATTTTATTCTTTTTCATATATTGCTAAATATTCACAGAGTAATATAAAATTAATGTGAAAGTTCTTTTTTTTTGAGACATATTCTACAATATGTTGTTTCCCCCTAGCTTCTTCAATAGATATGAATAAAATCATTTTAGTCCCATTGTGGGAGAAAGACAATACAAACTTCTTCCTCAGTTTGTATGAAAAATGAAGAGAAGTCCATATCTGAATAATAACTACATGTAACTGTTTCATTTTGTTAGAAACAAAAATTTGTACGGAGACTTTTATTGCTACTGCAGATGCATTAATGGACTTTCATGAGGAGGATTTTGCTAGTTATTTACAATAGTTTCAATCCCTGCTTATAATCACAGCATACATCAAGGCAACCACAGAAACATCAGCAGAGGCACTTTGAAATAATTCATTATCACTTACTCAAAAATATAACATTTGTCTGAAAAAAATAAACTTTGCACATCCCAAACCAGATTATTCATCAGTCAAGCTCATAATCGAATGGGAAATGTCTCTACCAGTTGAGAACTGTTCAATTGATTGATTTGAATTTATTAGCTGTTAAAGTCCAAGGGACCCTGGAAAGATGAGTCTCAGAAATAAGAACTGCTGAAATGAGTCTATTTAACAAAAGTCTAACAGTGTTTACAAGTGTGTATTCCAAAACTTCATCATTGCTTAACGCATTGTAAGCCGCCCTGAGTCTCCAGAGAAGGGTGGCATATAAATCAAATGAAAAAAAAATAAAATAAAAATGAAAAAAACAAAAACAAAAACAAAGTAAGGAAATTTTCTCTCACAGTGCTGGCACTTAAGAAATGCAGCTTTAAGGCCCTAAGGTGAAAGCAAGATGTCTGTGATGCACATTCTTATATTAAACAATCTGCATTTCACAATGCATCACTATTAACTTCAGGAAATACATTCTATTGCATGCATGAAATCTGTGCTGTTTATTTTTAAAACATGAATATTAGAATTCAACAAAGATAACAAAATTAAACATAGAACTGATGACATTTTGTAGAAATTCATGATATGGTTGGTAATCCAACATCTATTTTGGCATTCAGTAACTGCATTTTTAGCAATGTTGCAATTTTTTTGGCATTGAAAGATCATGCATAAATCCAGTTAAATGAAATTACAATATGAAAGATTCACCAAGTTGAAAAAGTGAGCTACTTTTGAGTTATCAAAAATAAAGATTGCCAATTCCCCAAAATTCCTTTTTTTAAATGACATTTAATATAATCATTTAATATAATTTTTGATGGACACATTTTTCATGATTCAGAAAGTCATTCTGAAAGACAAAGTATCTGGAGGAAAAATGCATGCCAAAAGAGTTAGAGTAAGTTAGAAATGAAGTTTATACATTATAAACTTAAATTTCTTTCAGAATGACTTTCTGAACCGTAAAAAATGTGTCCATCAAAAATTGAAGGCCTCTGTCTTTTTCCACTTCTTAGTTATAAACACTCAAAGAATGATAGCCTTAACATGCTATTCAGTTAATTACAACTCATCATACATTTTTGATCTATTTCATCAAAACAATTTTATCTAAAAATTCACATCAGTTTTATATCTATCTATTTTATATACATCTATATATGAAAAAGACAGTGAAACCCATAATATGACAAAGCTAATAGACAATAAAGGCAGACAAGATGAAATGGTGGAAAGCGGATTTCTTTGGCAAATATGATGTTTTAATGGGTCTCAGGACTGTCTTTTTCAAGAGTTTTATGAAGGAAAACAGGAGACTTTTGTTTCCCTGGCTCCCATAAGCCAGAAGTCTTGGACATAATAGTCTGGGACAAACAAAACAACTATCTAGATGCTTTAATGTGTTCTAGACTTTTTTCATTATGGAATGCATTCAACTCATCTTTTTACCGAGGTAATTTTGAGAAGAATTTAATATAAATAAATAAATCTTAAATGATGACACAAAAGAAGTAACTGCTTATATCATGACTGTTCCAAATAAACAATCATAATTTAGTAGCACCTGCAGATTATGGATACCTGGTTCTTTAAAAAGCTACTCAATAAAATCATGTATTATGTGGTCATATACACTGCTCAAAAAAATAAAGGGAACACAAGCAGAAGACATCCGAGATCTGAATGAATGAAATAACCTTATTAAATACTTTGTTCGTTACATACAGTAGTTTTGTGTTCCCTTTAGTTGTTTGAGCAGTATATAAACTACTGTATGTAAAGTACAAAGTATTTAATAAGACTATTTCATTCATTCAGATCTCGGATGTCTTCTGCTTGTGTTCCTTTTATTTTTTTGAGCAGTATATTAGGTAGCAGCAATTAACTAGTTATGTAATTTTATGTATAAAGCTAACTGGACCAAAGTATCTGAGCTTATATTAACAGTATTATATAGCATAGCATGCCACTAACTTTGCACCTCTGACATTCTGTCTGTATTCTCTGAGACCTATTGTCTTTTTCACAAACCAATCTTTCCCTTTTGGCTTTACTGTCTATCAATATATTTCTAGAGCTGTTAATTTTCTCATGAACTCTTACATTTTCTTCACTATTTAAACTGCAAACGTGGCTATGATCAATTGTGTTACTGCTCTTCAGGCACCCTTTCTTCCATTAAAAGCCATCCTTCATATTCTTCAGTTCATCCTTCATATTCTTCAGTTTATCATTTTCAGTTCATTAGCTTCAATATTACACTATTACATTATTTCATTTCAATCTTTCACTCCTATTCTTATATCTCTTGCCATACCTTTTCTCACATTTTAAACCAGCTATTCTATTTTTAATAGTAAAAAATCCTTTTAAGAGTTGGAATCCATCTTTCTTCATTAGTACATACTTAATACAGAAAAATATTAAGCTGTACTTCTAAAACCTTACATTGACTACACTCCATGGAATTAAGGGGGGGATATACAGTATTTCAAAATAAGTTATAAACTATGATATTAGAACTAGTATCTGCGATAATTCAAGAGGCATGCCCCTCAAGTCTTCATGCACTTTTTGTATTTCTGAAATCTAATTATCCTTTCCATTGGTCACTATTTTTTAGAAGTTTCAGAAATATTATCCCAATGTTTAATAATAATACTAGTACCTTTATTTTGAAAACAGAATGCAGTTTACTGGGAGGTGACAGCTGTCAAATTGATAACTTCAGGCAATATCAGATTATGTTACCAATACATAATTTGACAAATAGCCTTCTAACATAAAAGATGAAGAACTGGAGTATCTGACTTTACTGGTCTGTTTTATTTTATTTTTTCTTTGCAACAGTAAAAATGCATTCCTTACCACTCAGATGAGATGCTGATGAAGGTTCTTTTTCATTTTCCTTACTGATGCTGGGAGTGTTCTTTTCAATCAATCTGTCCACCATTTCAATAATGCAGTTTAAACTCTTCCCTACATTGGCCCACACCCTATCCTGAAAAAAATATCAGTATCATTACTCAGTATTAACATCTGCATGAAAAAGTATAATTGCTTAGTTTATAGTGGTATATTATAGAACAGCAGTGAGATAAAACAAAGTAATATATCAAAGAACAGGGTCCTGCATTTAATCAATCTTTAAAAATCTTGGCTGTTATTTCTAAAGCATAATTCTAGAATAAAAATGTTACATAATTTAAGATGGTGCTATAGGATAAAAACAGACAGAGCTGGGGGTGGAGTTAAACACATCACAATTTAGAGTCCTTGCGTTGCAGAGATCCAAGTCTAGCCTCCGTTGAATTCCATTGACTCTTATCTAGCACCAAATTAGTATTGAACTTTAGTTAATCAGATTCTTCTACATAGACTTGAATAAATCTTCCATGCTTCAACCTTAGAAATTATCCTGATTCTTTGTGTCTTACAGGCTATCATCAATATACATCAATATCAATATACATTAATATACATTAGTACTGTATTAAAGCATTTTGGCATAGATCTTCATGAGTTCAATTTTTACATGTTTAAGTTAAATATATTTATGTAAATTATTCCGTATATCCTTATGCAGTTCCAATCATTCATTAAAAATGTACACTGGAATCATACAAATGAACTATACTTAGACAATTGTAACTTTCCTCAAAATGAAATATATGTGCATAACAAACTTATAAAATTGACCAAAAAGCCTTACTCAATACTTAACACTTCTGTGTTTTGTTTATGTGATTATACACACATAATCGTGCATGCGCACACCCTCCCCCCAACTGTTCTCTAGGAGCTTATAACTAAAATTATAAAAGGCAATTAGAATTTTGTAAGCCCAAGAAACATGTTTATCCCATTTTCAGGTAAGCAAAGAATACAGTTTTATGCCTGGAAAAGGGATGTGACAGATTTTAAGTGCAAAAGAGTTGCATCATTGGAGCCAGTTTGATGTAATGGCCAAGGTGTTGACCTAGAAACCAAGGGACTGTGGGTTCTAGACGTGAAAGCTGGCTGGCTGATTCTGGACCAGTCATTCTCAACCCAACCCAACTCAGCTGGGTTGTTGCTGTGGGGAAAATAGGAGCCAATAATATTATGTTCGCCTCCTTGAACTGACCAAATAGATATACAGTAGATATAAATATATATTTAGATATACTGGATAAAAATATCATCGTCATTATACATATCAGCAGCATTTGAGTGTCCTTTACCTGAAAGAACCACTGTCACTGAAAGCAGCAATGCAATTAGATTGTTCATTAATATTGTTTCTTATACAGTAAATCAACCGGTTTTGCAGCAAAGATGAAAAAGGCACATGTAATATTTCTTGGCATAGATGCCTTAAAAGAGATTCATGATTAATTAGAATCTAACTGTTCTTTAACCTAAAATAATCTCATTTGAGAACGTTCTGTATGTTCATATATAGAAAACTTAATTTTACAATATTCTCACAGCACCATCCATTTGTTGCTGACATAAGGTGAGATATGTTAGAGGCATTTGACTGGTTCTACAAATGACCGAATTTCTGTTCTATTTACACATCAGGGTATCTATATGATCAACTCTATCCACGAAGAATAAAAAGAAAGAAGGCAGCAATTATTTAAAGTGAAACTGTAAAATTTCTAAAGGGACACACTGGATGAGCTGTTTAATTATGCATAAACAGAAAGTTAATGAATGATAAAAATGTTTTAAAAAATGAACAGAAAGAGAAGCATATTTCGTGCTGATGATGAATAGTTTATTGTCTTTGAATGATTACACAATGATGTATTATCCATTTAAGATTAATTCTAGCACTTCTTCTGGCTGGCTAATTTAGTACTGACAAGTTACCCGTTTTCCAGATTATTCTAAGAATATGTTAAACCAACTCAGACCTCACTTTAACATTTTTATTAGGGATTAAAGAAAGGTCTTTGAATAAATATTATTTAATCTGAAATATTTTGCCTGTAGAGAGGATAAAAACCAAAATCAATAAATCATTTATTTTTCCAGGCTATATGATCAAAAATTCAGGTCTATCATTTTTGTTTGTACATTTGTGGCTGAAATAATGATGAAGAGGATGATCACGGTTATCAAGTAACTTTCAGCAATAAGTTGCATATACATTTACCCAAGTTACAGTTCATTGAGAATGGACTTATCTGTAATGATGATAAAACTAAATTTAAGATTAATTTGTATTATATTTCATTTCTGACTTTGCAACAGACAGCTACGTACTCATTTGTGCCAGGCCTCAGGCTTGAATAAACCTGTATCAAATGGTTCCAGAGCATGTTTGTTTCTGCGTTCGCAAGGCCTGGGGATTTGGACAAGTGAGAGGAAGTCAGCGCACAGGAATAGGACCCAGACCTCCTCACCAAGAACAAGCCCAGGGAAGAGGGGAGAGCACAGCTAGCAGTGGCAGGAAGGAGGGGGTTCCCAAAGGGCTCCAGACGGAGGCCCGCCTCTTATATCCCTTGGTCTACGCAGACCTAGAGGAAATCTTTAGTGAGTGAAAGTGTGATCAATTACCTCCCCCACTACTGATTGTGCTATTGAACTCGTCCCTGGAGCGAAACTTCCAAAACCAAGGATGTATTCAATGACGCCAAAGGAGTTGGACAAGTTGCGGAGGTACATCAACAAGAACTTGGCCAGGAGATTCATACAGCCAGCATGGTCAAGGATTGCAGCTCCCATACTCTTTAAAGAGAAGAAGGATGGGACCTTGTGCTTATGCGTGGATTTCCATGGTATTAACAGTGTCTGTGTGGAAAACATGTACCCCCTTCCACTGATGAAGGTTATATTGGCTCATTTTATGAAGGGTAGGAAACTAGACCTGAGGAAGATCTTTACTAGATCTTTATGAAACTGGACCTGAGGGAGGCCTACTACTGGCTTGGCTTTCCACCTGGAAACAGTACTCTGGAACAAACAGTTCCAGAGAATGTTTGTTTCTGCGTTTGCAAGGCCTAGGGATTTGGACACGTGAGACCCTGAGCTTGGCTGTTTTCTTGCAGACGTTTCTTTACCCAAATTGGTAACTTCATCAATGCTAGTCTGACTAGCACTGATGATGTTACCTACTGGTAGTTGGGGAATGAAATGACTGCAAGAAAACAACCAAGCTCAGATAATAGCAAGGCCTGCCCAGTGTATCTTTGTATTAGTGTTCAGAGCACAGTATACCAATTCTCTTATCAGTCCCATTGAATACTGTACTCATTTGCTTCTCAATTCAATTTAAAGTGCCAGTACTTTATTGACTTTTAAAAGTTTGCTATGGAAAAGTTTACTTATACCTATATTCAATTGAACCCTTTTCAGTACACTCATACAGAAGGAACAAACTTATTTTTTAATGGTTGATATTTTGGGCATTCCCTTTCTCAAGAAATGTATTCTGATTCCTTCTTACTTTAATTTCAACCTATTTTTAAACCAAAATTATGGTCTAAAATAATATTAATATTGATTTAACCTCTTAAAATGTTATATTGTTGGCTTTGGGCTGGTTCTTGCTTTTATCTGCTTTAGACAGTCTTGTAAACATTTAGTTTTGAAATTTAAAATTGTGCATTTTTAACAGATAGTGATGTTAACATTCATTATATTTGCTTATGTTTACATAAAATTGTTCTTGGGAGCATAAGAAATAATAAAGTAAAATATTTGTTATCAAGACACAAACTGCAACTACTCTACTGTATTTGAAGGATGGAAAATCATAACTGCACTATATGAACATTAAAACATATCTCTTTCTCCAACAGCAATCCATACAAAATCATATATTTCTTCCCAATGCAATTTGTACCTTCAAATGTAGACATTATCATATATAGCAGCTCTTTTTCTTTCTTTTTTTAAGGATTGTTTTAATGCACTCCATATGCAAACATATATTAAACACTTACACTTTGAAGAATAAAAGACATTGTATTACTATTAGTACTGCCTATTGGGTTACAGAGAAGCTAACTTTTGCCTCTGGGTATATGGCAGGCAGAGTGGAGGAGGACAGTTTTATATTAGCTTCAATATTATATGACAAGATCTGAATTATTCTCAGTGAAGTGTTTCTGATAAACATTAATTTCTTCACATTCCAGGAAGGAGTTGCTTCTCTGTATACTAGATTATTCATTCCCATCGGTGAACTACATTTCATCTGAAATGCATTAAATGTATTAAAGAATATGACACACAGAAAATGTATTTAGGAATGTTACTTAATTATTGTGTCTTAAATCTTCAAAGTACAGCTTCTGCAAATCAAATGCATCATTTTCCAAAATACAAACAAATATGAAATAAATTGGCTTTTAAAATACTCGTTTCTCCTCTCAACTGTGGTCAAAATGAGCTTTAGGTTTTGCTGACTACTGTTCAAATAGTCATTTACAACAAGCCATATTATCTAATCAGAAATAAACAACTGTGGTTTCTAAGTAGCTTGCTGCCCACCATATTCTTGCATTATATATAACATGATGGGTTTTTTTTGTAACCCTCCTTACAGGAAGGTTTTAGAACAGCTGGCGAGAAAAAATTGGGACCAACCATTCTGAGCCTATGACGATCAGTTTAAAAATGTTAACATTGTTTGGTATAGCCAATGGATGCTATTAGCAATTATATTTTACTCAGCATCTCAATATAGAATAATTCTTAAACAGTTGTCAGTATTTTAATTGCCTTTGTAGCAGAAAGAGTAACATTTAATATGAATACATAGAATACCTCTGTCAGGCAAAGTTCCTTATGTCAATTTTCCTGAAAATACTAGCTGAGTTATTAATTTACTGAATACTGGATTAGCTTTCCCCGGGGAGAAAAAAAGAGAGAACAATTTGCCCCACCGGAGGATTGAATATTTAATTTTTTTCTCCTTTCTGTTGTTATATTGTGTTTATATATTTACTGTTTATTATCGCAATACTGAATAGCATACAGAAATTTTGATGAAATTAATATCTTTTACATCTTAAACAAGAAAATTAAACTAATGTAGAAAAATGATATTGTGCTGATAAAATAGTAATGGGTATCCTTCTGGCTACATAAACTGCCACAGCAGATGGATTTCTAATCTGATCCAGGAAGGCAGACAGGTTCTGGCTCAGCAGAATGCAAACCAAGATTAAGTTTATTCTGTCTACGGAAGGAAAATGAAGAAAGAGAAACTACACTAGATTTCAAACCACCAAGCCCCCTTGCTGCTTATGAACAAAAATATGAAAGCATTTTTTTTCCTTTTATGCTATTTTTGCATTTACAGAATTGTTCCCCTAAATTTCACACAATATTGTTTCTGCAATTTAATCACAGAACATTTTCATTCACCTGGTATCAGTTGTTTGTTAGCTGTGGTGGTTAAAGTGCTGGATATGGATTGGGAAGACCTATGTTCAAATGCCCATTCAAGCAATGAGCCATCCAGGAACAGTGAACCAACGCCCCCCCCCCCCCCCCGGACTGTTGCTAGAGAAATAAAATTAGAGGATACTGACAAGAAAGCTTGTCTCAAGATTACAGAGGGCAAATGTAAAACCATGTATTACAGATAACTCTTACTTACTGCTTGGTGCAGCGAGTATTTGAATTAAAAATACCGTATAACAATCTTGTGACTAACGTTTGCATTTATGGGGGTCTAATGTCCCACAGTCATATGATTGCCATTTACATAGTTTGCAACTGGTTTGCAACAAGCAGGGTTAATAGAGAAGACAGTAATAAAAATCCTAAATTGTGGTCACATGATTTTCTACAAGGCTTAGGAATTAAGTTGCTGGTCCCAATTATGGTTGCTGAGAGGACTGCCTATAATATCTTTTCTTATATACCTGTGCTCCTCATGCCAATTGACAACCTATATTAAAATCAACATAGCACAATAATTGAGATTGTAGAAAATGAAATAACAGATTAAAAACTAAATTAAAATCACAGAAGTTTTCTTCCAGTAAGGCTTTTAACATTAAATGTTTGATGGAATTGTTCCATTTTCTGAATATCAGGAATTGTGCTGTCATACAGATCTCTAAGAAAGGAAGTCCCAGGGATTCTGCCAAATCTCGTATTGGAGATAACCTTCAACATTCTTAATCAGGAAGTGCTGATCAAGTGGCTAGGTTCTACCTGAAATAGATGGCCCAGAGTAGGGGCATCTGAAGTAGCCATCACTGGCTTTAAATGGCAAGAAAAACTGGATAAACAAAATCCTACTCTTTTTACATGTGTACTAGGCATATAACACTCTTTAAAAAGCACAGTGCTTTGAAGCCAGTAATTGTCAATACATACACTCCCTAGTCCTGAGACAGTGGATGTCAAAATCTTTATAGGTCAAAATCAGCATTCTGAATTGTATTCAGAAGTCAACAGGTAATCAATGCAGAGCTTACAACGTACATTTTATGCTCATATAGCAGTTCTCACTAACTAGGTTTGGCTACTACATAATGAATTAATTTAAGTCTCTGAATAGTCTCCAAGAGACATATAGAATTATATAGGTCTGTTTATTTATTTATGGCAAATAATGGATGAACACTTTGTCTTCCAACAGCAATCCTGGTATTTACAGATCAAATGCTTTTGCCAATCTGGGCACCTAGATTGGGACACTGAGTTAAAAGTAGTGCCCAGCACCAATCTGCAAGGTACCTTTCCCCTAGAACAATTTGCCCTATACCTTCCATCACATCTCCTTCTAGAAGTCTCTCGAAAAATCTTCCTGTTATCCTCTATTTCCCAGATTTCTCACATCCCCTCCACAGCAGAGGACCTGCACTAGAATCCTGCCCTTATGCCCAAACCACTTCTTATCTATCCCATGCTCCTATTCTATAATCTAAGTAGACCAATCTTCTCAAAAAAGATTGAATTACTCACTTCCCACAAATTTTCCTCATTATTTTTTGTCCACTAAATGTTTCTTCCACTAAATGCGTCTATTTAACACCCCATACTCCACATCCTGATTTTATCAGACCCTGAAATGATATGATTATTCACCCACTCTCTCCATGCAGAGTAGTGGTTCTCACTCAGATCATTTTTAAAGAACTATTGTGAAGAGATGTTTGCAAGGCTGACAAACCAAAATTATGATATGTAATTCTAAAATCTGATACTAGATGTTAGCGTATTTGTGGACTCAGTGGGACTTACATTTAAACAGACATTATGAGTGTAATGAGGGAGAGTGAATGTGTCCAGAATGAAATAGACTCAAAGACAACTAGCTGGTGGAAAAAGAAAGAAGGACAGAGGATTGGGAATAATTATACTTAAGAGTTTCTGCTCAGGCCATACTTTATAAAATGAATTAGCATGACTTAAATGGATCAAACAAATGTGTATGCTCTACGGAATGGAGAGTTGGTCTCTGACAGAAAGCCACTTGAAGAGACTAGAAGCATTTGAAATGTGGATTTATACAGGCAGCTGTTACATATAAATTGGGTTGACAAAATCAGAAATGAGGAGGTGATAAGCCGCCTGGGAAAGCCAAGGGAAATCATCAAAAATGATATTGCTGAGCACATTGTAAGCTGCCCTGAGTCTTCGGAGAAGGGCGGCATATAATCAAATTAAAAAAAAAAAAACCCATAAAAAAGTGAAAGTTAGAATATTTTGGACATGTGATGCGACATCCAGAAAAATACGGCATACATCACTTAATCCTCCAAGGAAAGATTGAAGGCAAACGAGGTCCAGGCAGAAGAAGAACATCATGACTTCAAAATCTAAGGGACTGATTTGGACAAAACTCAACAGCACTTTTTCGTGCAGCTGTTGATAAAAATATTAACCCTAACATGATTGCCAATGTCCAATGACGGATATGGCACAAGAAAGAAGAAATGTGTATGCTAGGACATACTGTATTTACTCTTCCAACTGAACGCTAATCAGAATTCTGTAATACAAATGAAGAAAGAGGCAGGATTTTCTAATACGCTATTTTGTTCAAGGTATCTTACAAGCTAAATTTTGGCATCTGTCTAAAAAGAAAATACTGTGTTTGAAACATGGTGAAAATAGAGCAAAAGAAAAAGTAAGTTTTTAGTTTCAACTACTACAAGGTAACACTTTCAGGTTGAGAAATGTCTGAATATTTGTAAAGATTTCTATAACTTTGAATAAAACTGAATTTCAGTGAAATTATTGTTATCATAAAAATACACTTTCTCAATAGCTAAAATATTGTATAAATAGATTCTTTTTTAGGATGCTCTCCTTCTGGATTTGGAACCACTCTTCTATGTTGTTATCATGTTATCATGTTACTTCAAGAAGTCATTAGGTTAGGCAATAGTGTTTTAAGAATTTCAAGTCATATCTTTCAAAAAAATATAAGAGTAAAATAGATACTCCAACTTCATACTTATAAAACCTTAAACTACTTATAAAACTTTAAATATACACCCTTTGTAAACAAGAAACACCACTTAAATAAAACAAAACTACAAGCCCTCTGCATATTCAGAGTAGATCAGAAGTCATTTGCATTTCTTTCCTGGATCTGAGTCATAATAGTACCAATATTTGGATCTTTCTTGCTCAACTGGCCTTTTACTAGAATAGAAGATGAAACCTCATAGCTTTCATTTCATAATTCTGAAATGTATATGTGTACATATATTAAAATTATGAGGATTAGAACAATGGAAAAATAATTACAAAGCAGCTTGATGAGTTTAGGAGGCAACTCTTGATGAGCAGAAGAAAAATAATGAAAAGGATGTATGCAAGAAGAAAAAATAAAAATGAGTAAAGATGAACCATGGAAGTTGTGATGAAATAAAGTATTTTGTTTAATGTATAGAATTACTATTAATCAATGAAATGCTGCATGTTACATTGGAAAAAGAAATTGTCACAGTTCTGAACCACAGGCATTTAGTCTTGCTGAAATCCTCTTCACAGTATATTTATAAATTAGTGCCAGAAAAAAATGCAAACTACAGCTAGTGCATAGTATCAGCATTCAAGTAAAAATACTTGCTGAATATTAATATGTAGTTTAATGAAGGCATAATAAAGGTTAAGTATCTACTTTAACATCACATGAAGTATACTATACCTGAAGCATATATTTTTCATGCAAAATCTGTCAATCATTACTTCAGTGTCACAAGAATCACAAGAAAATATTATTATCCAGTATAACTAAACTGGCTAACTCTTTAAATGCAAAGAATTTACAATTGAATAAAAGGTAGAAGACAAAAATGGGATTTTGAGGTTACTTACCCACTCTTCCTCATCATATTCTGAGTGGTGAGGTATGGAATCTTGTCTCTTGATTTGTGATGGATGATCCTGATTTTGCAGTTCGCTATTCTCTTCAGTGTTGTTCCTTGGCAAAGTTGGTTTTTTTAAGACACAACCAGGACGGGCTGTGTATAAAGCTAAAAGGGCACTTCTGATAAGCTGATCCTTAAAGGCATGCACAAATAACTCTGTCTAAAATTAAGATGAGTATGCAATCAACAAAAAGTAGGTAATGCAGTCTCAGAACTAAGATAATAAAATATACTCTTCTGGCTCTCATGATATGCTAAGCACTATAAGGCTTGGGGTATGTGCTGTGCCCTGTCATTATGGCTTATAAATCAAACTTAAGTGAGCTATGTGAACCAAGCCACTGTACACTATTCCATAGCTAAGAAAGTTCAAAGACAGTTTTGCAGGATAAAAACAGTAATAGAACCTAATCATTATGCAATTCATTTTTATTTATGTGAATTTCGGTAATGTATGAAAATTGGAGCTATTCATGCTGCAAGGCATGATTTAGAGGTGTTTTGGATCTCTCATCAACACAGGACACCTCTGCTATTCATTAGTAGTTTTGTTCAAACACTGAAAAAAGTTCTGTTTGCTTTAAGAGTTGCATTCACTTTAATAACAACCTCCTACAACAATTGCAAATTTTTTCACGCTTGCATGGAAACCAGAAATATGAGAGAACTGCAGTGCTGATCTTACATAAGGTCCAAAGTACTTCTCTCAAATCTTTTTTCAAAGATTGTACAACCCAATGGATATTATGAATTTTAAGACTAAAAACTCTATTTTTACATGAGAGTAAACATTATGAAACTCAGCGAAACTTGCTTTTTAACAGATTTATGTTACGGAGTCAATAAAACATCTTTTGTGTGATCATTGTCAAAAAAGGCAAATATATAGACTCATAAGGAAGTAAATGGAAGCAAAAGCATAACAAGATTGCATTTGAACTATAGTATACAAGTAGTCCTCAATTTACCACCATTTGTTTAACAACACTTTGAAATTATGATGGCCTCTGAAAAAGTGACAATCTGTTCTCAAAGTTATACCATTGCACTACCACCATAGTCGTACTATTACAATTTGGGCACTTGATAACTGACCGCAACTGGTTGCAGTGTCTTGTGGTCAACGTAATTGGAATTTATGACCTTGCCAGCTCGCTTTCGACATGCAAAGTCAATTGGGGAAGCCAGATTCACTTAATGAACGAATACACTTAACAACCATGTGATTTGCTTAATGACTGTAATAATTCACTTAACAACTATAGTAAAAATGGTTGTAAAATTAGGTCCGTGATGATTCCCTTAACAGCCACATTGCTTAGCAACCAAAATTCTGCCCCAATTGTGGTAATAAATCGAGGATTATCTGTATAGTTCTGGCTACTACATATCAAAAATATTAAAAGTTGCTGTAGAGCATAATAAATTGAAGGAAATAGCAACTGAAATAATTAAAGTCCTTGAGAAGCTTCCTGAAAAAAACCCTGTACAGGTTGAGGCTTTTCATATGCAGTTAAGTTTAACATAAATTTAATAATTAATCATAATGAAAACATGAGTGGGAGCATATTAAAAGTATATAACAATGATTCATGTAGAAAATATAAATAGGAAAATTTTCTTCCTTATTTCTGAATTCTGAGAATTCAAAATTCATGAGTGGGGAACATATTAAAATTTTGAAAATTCAGAATTCAGAAATATTCATTGAAAATTGGAAGTATTCATAACTGGTAAAGGGAAGTATTCCTTTACATAACACATAACTGAACTTTAAAAAAAATCATATACCATCAGAAATATTAACTAATGGGGAATGGGCATGAGATTATCAATGACTGTTAGTCCAGGTGATTTTCATTATCTCAAATGCAAATTTATAATTTCATACCATTAAAATATGATGCATGTCATTATAAGTTACTGGCAAAGGAGTATATTAGAGGCTCTGCATTTTGTCTTTTCCTTATTCCAAAGACCAATAGATCAAAAGATGTCTGAATTCAAAATGTCAAATTCTGTTTAATGGATAAAGCAGAAAAGGCCAAGATTTGTTTAAAACAAAATATATGGGTATGCAATGTGCTTAACAATAAACGGTACTTCAAAGTTATAACAGGCTGAAAGTTGTTTCTCCATCACTGTTTAATTTTCCTTCTTTTATAGTTATGCCACAGTACATCAGGCACAAATAAATTATAAAGATAGGGAAGAATACACTATTAATGATATATATGAAAATGAAAGTTCTCACTCTTCAAAAATAGTAATGATTTATTATTCATCAGTTGCTAGTTTAAATGTAATATGTTACAGACTTGTCTGTTTTATATTAAAAGCATCAAGTTTAATATCCATAAAATTGCTTGTTAACAATTGAAACAGAGAAGAAAAGAATATGATAATCATCTGAAGCTTGTAACTAGTCAACTGTTCCTCATACAGAGGAAGACAGATTCCATAGACCAAAGCAATATCTAGGCATCTGATAATCTAGTTTCCATAGTAGGGATTATTTTTGAAACTTACAGTTTCTGAAAGCATCTTTAAGGAATTCTTCAAGCTTTCTGGCAACTGTTGTCTGGCTGAATTAAGTAACATGTCTGCATGACTTGAAATGAGAGGCTGTAATTGATTGATGTTACTGAGAACTTCTCTTGCCTTGGAAGTGTTTTCAGGTGAATAATAAATACATTGGTACCCAGTACTGCAAGGTAAGACATGACACCAAATAATTTATTATAAAGTCATAACTATTTTCAGCTTTAAAGAATAGATGGCTAATATTTTTATGTACATAAAGGATTTCATCAGTTTTATAATGAATGTGGAAAGGTATTATAAAATTTATTGTCACACATTTGTAGGCATTATTTTAAAACTCAATTTACTGTAGATTAGAAAATAGGCCTTGTAAAAGATGGTAACCTTTTGTTGATGAATGCTACAGGCGGTGTTGCTGAAATTAATTATTCCCCAAAGTTTTCTGAATAAGCTGTTGTATGTTATGAAATACATCAAAACAAAGCAGACACAGGCCTTATCTTGACAATTGTGAAGGAAACAGAGATTTATACAAGCCCTAACAAAAACATTTGGTAATTTGTAATAGCCTTAAGGAAGATTCTTGTTCCTGACTTTCCTTCCTCTATTGATGAGCTACTTCATTCTTTGTGCTCAATTCCATTTATTATTACTTGCTATATACAAAATACTTTTGGGGGTCTTTGACTGTAAATCAAATAAACTAAATAATAAATATTGAACAAAGAATACACAGGCTATTCTGTGTTTGGCTAAGACAGTCTTAAGCAATGAAGTCGGAAATCAACAATCTTTATCATAATTAACAAATTTATCATTTTGTAGCAAAGATCTTTTATCATCTTGTTGTACAGTGCACAGGGTCATTTGTTTTATGAGATGGGCAGCTATATAAAATTTAGAAATAAATAAAAAAGATTAGATTTGTTTTGGTGTACTGTTTGGATTCAAATAGTAAAGTTAAGCCATTATAGTTGTAAAACTTTTAAGAAGTGCAAATGCTAGTAATGGATAGAATGTAGTCTTTTAAAGATGAATGTATGCCTTAAGAAGTGAAAGAAGGGCCTACTTTGTTATATAAGAAAGAGTTAGCTATGTCAGGGGAAACTTAAAAGTACATTGGGCAGTTAGAATGAAAATTTTTGTGTGTGTCAAATATCAATAATGAATGTATTTAATGTACATTAAATACAACAGTGAGTGATCTGCTTAAGGAAGCATTGTGGAATGATCTAGTCATATCTAGAGAATATATAAAGCCAGAATTAAAAAAACAAATACATAAAATGTGACTAGGAGGAGAGGAAAAGGAAGGGGGAAAGTGGGAACCAAGAACATGGTATTTGGATAGAAATGATGACGTTCTTAACAAAGAGAGATGCAAGTCTAAAAAACAAATTATCTTGTATGAAGCATTGTAAGGACATGGTTGAAATATAGATCATCGACAAGAATGGAGGTAATGAATGTGTTGTTTGTTATACATTAGATTGAATACATTTACTTTTATTAAGCTCATGCCTTTAATTCTCTGCCTTACTATTTATGATTTATTTCTAAACTTTGTCTAATGTTGCTTAAAAATTCTTGCAAATGAGTAAAAAAAAACAAAAACTAAATCTGTTAATTCTGATTTTGTGATAAAATACCTAAGCAGTTATCTAAAACTTATGTACCCTGAGTCACAAAGTTATTGCAATTAATACATTGTTACATGCTACTCAAAATGTATTTTAGACACACAATATGCAAGTTGTCATAGAGATCACATATTTAAATGTATAGATGTGGCAAACTAAACTATCATTAAGTCTAGAAGGTGGAGAGCTTAAAAGACATCTTAAAAACTCTACAGTTTTTTATATAACAAATTCAAAAGGACAAGTGGATTTAACAGAGGTACTCTGAAACAATTGGAAGACATAATTGCAAGACTATTGAATCGGTGGTAGTAGCTAAAGCAGAAGATAACTGGAAAGCTTTTTGAATGCATTTACATATATATCACATGTATATCAAAATATCTATCTATCTATCTATCTATCTATCTATCTATCTATCTATCTATCTATCCATCTATCTATTTATCTATCTATCATCTATCTACCAATTTATCTATCTACCTACTACAATAGAATAAAAAACAACTAATGTATGGCATCAATTTTATAATCAATTCAGCAATGGTGGGCAATCATTTTGTACTAGTGGAAACATTCAGAATGTCCAGAGCATATTATTTAATTTGACTATTCACAAAATGATTGTTATGGTAGTCTGCTTGTTGAGTTTTCCAAATTTGCTGGCAAATTGAGTGTAACACTTTTACTGCATCGTCTTTTAAGATTTTGAATAGCTCAGTTGGAATACTGTAACCTCCACTAACTTTGTTGTTGCTCAGATTTCCTAAGGCCCATTTGACTTCACATTCCAGGATGTCTGGCTCAAGGTCAGTGACCACCCCATCATGGTTATCAGGGATGTTAAGCTCATTCTTGTATAGTTCTTCTGTGTAATTTTGCCACCTCTTCTTAATCTCTTCTGCCTCTGTTAGGTCCCTGCCCTTTTGGTAATTTATCATGCCCATCTTTGAATGAAACGTTCCGTTCATATCTCCAATTTTCTTGAAGAGATCTCTGGTCTTCCCTATTCTATTGTTTTCTTCTATTTCTTTGCACTCTTCATTTAAGAATTTTTTATTTATTTTATTTTATTTTATTTCGAATGCATTCTTATCTCTTCTAGCTATTCTCTGGAATTCTGCATTCAACTGGGTGTATCTTTCTTTCTCCCTTGCCTTTTGCTTCCCTTCTTTCCTCAGCTACAGTATGCAAAGCTTCCTCAGACAACCATTTTGCTTTCTTGCCTTTTTCTTTGGGATGGTTTTAGTTGCTACCTCTTGTACAATGTTGTACGTAGTTCTTCAGGCACTCTGTCTATCAGATTTAATTCCTTAAATCTATTTGTCACCTGTACTGTACATTCATCAGGGATATGATTTAATTCATACTTGAGTGGCCTAGTGCTTTTCCCTATTTTCTTCAATTTAAGCCTAAATTTTGCAACGAGAAGCTCATGATCTGAGCCACAGTCAGCTCCTGGTCTTGTTTTTACTGACTGTATAGAATTTCTCCATCTTTGGCTGAGGAGCAAATAGTCAATCTGATTTCTGTGCTGCCCGTCTGGTGATGTCCATGTGTAGAGTCGTCTCTTGAGTTGTTGGAAAAGAGTGTTTGCTATGACCATCATATCCTCTTGACAAAATTCTATCAACCCGTGCACTGTTTCATTTTGTACTCCAAGGCCAAACTTGCCTGTTATTCCAGTTATCTTTTGGCTTCCTACTTTAGCATTCCAATCCCCTATGATGATAAGGACATCATTTTTTGGTGTTAATTTTATAAGTTGCTGTAGGGCTTCACAGAACTGGTCAATTTCATCCTCTTCAGCACCAGTAGTTGGGGCATAGACTTGTACTACTGTGATGTTGAATGGTTTGCCTTGGATTCGAACTGAGATCATTCTGTCATTTTGGGGATTGTATCCCAGTATTGCTTTTCCTACTCTTTTATTGATTATGAAGGCTACTCCATTTCTTCTGAGGGATTCTTGCCTGCAGTAGTATACCTGATGATCATCTGAATTTAATTCACTCATTCCTGTCCATTTTAGTTCGCTGATTCCTAAGATGTCGATGTTCAGTCTTTTCATCTCTTGTTTGACCACGTCCAGCTTGCCTTGATTCATGGATCTTACATTTCAGGTTACTATGGAGAAAAAATCTTTACAGCATCGGACTTTCCTTTCACCACCAGATGCATCCACAGCTGACCGTCCTTTCGGCTTTGGCCCATTCGCTTCACTCTTTCTGGTGCTACTAGTACTAGCCGTCTGCTCTTCCCCAGTAGCATATTGGACACGTTCTGACCTGAGGGGCTCATCTTCTGGCGTCATATCGTTTTTCCTTTTGGTAGTGTCCATGGGGTTTTCATGGCAAAGATACTGGAGTGGGTTGCCATTTCCTTCTCCAGTGGATCATGTTTTGTCAGAACTCTCTGCTATGACCTGTCCATTTTGGGTGGCCCTGCACAGTATAGCTCATAGCATCATTGAGTTATGCAAGCCCCTTCGCCATGACAAGGCACTAATCCATAGAGACATTTAAAATGACAAGATTACTCACTCCAATATAGGAAAAGAAAAATATACATGAAAGTTTATAATCACAGTGGATAAAAATGTTGCAGATAAAAACATATTATTAGCATTAATACAGAAAAGCAGTTCAGAAAAATATTTAATTAATTTTCAGTCTAAGAAAACTTGCTTAGGCTTAGAATAGTTTTCTTCAACCTAAATCTTTCCAAATGTATTGGACTTCCACTGCTGTAATTCCCAGATGGTGAACTGGAAGGTTTTCCAAGAATTTCACTTAAACTTGTTCAAAGGGAAATAAATATTCTCAATATTTATCAAGTAACTTTAAAGAATTTTGATTTCATTGCATTTTAATTAATTGAATAAATTAATATAAATGTACATTACAAAGGGTTTAAATCCATTTGCCTTTTGTCCTATATAAAATCGTATTCCCATTTACATGTGCATAATACAATCAGCTATATAACAGATATTTGGAGCTAGAAGTCATTCTTGTTACTATTAGTCCATTAAATCAAGAGTTTACTGTGCTAATTTACATAGTAAAAGGAACACTAAAAACTGACATTCATTGGACTAATTTGACTATACTTCTCTGGTTGCCTAAACCATGCTTCAATTATCTGGGAGCATGAGCTGACCTCACTATCCTCCTTCTTCTCACTTCCTGCCTTTTCTGGTCCACTAATTCTGGCTAAAGTAAACAACAATTTAATGTTATTTTTAAATAAAAGAATTTTTATTTCATGTGTGGTAAAATAGACTGGTTAAACAAAGATGTTTACCTTAATTGAGCCATTTGTTAAAGCAAAGTCTGCTTCAATTTTTTTTTAAATTTCCTATTACAGTAATAGGTGTATAGGTATCTGCAGATTAAAATTGTTTTTTTTTTAAAAATAACCAAGTGTGTTTAAATTACCTTCATTAATTAAAATCACTCTACAAGTGATTTAAACTTTAATCACGTTCTAGTGACTTTCTACTGATTTAGGAGGCCAATTGTACTAAGGCATAGCAGCTTGAGTCCAAATCAGTGTTTGCTTCTTTGTTCATGGTTTTTGGTCTTCATTTTTGTAATAAGCCTTCAGGGACAGTTTAGATTCCTTTGGGTTTGTAATGGGGTATTTAAAAACCTCATAATGAGAAGCCTGCATAATTTTCCTTCAGTGCAGCTCATCTTGATTAGCTTTTGAAAGAGAGGGAAAAGTCTTCCATGCACAATATTCTGAAAATGATTTATGGATTCTTGAAACCCTGAAACCCTGTATAACTTATAAGCCTTCAACTATTATGATGCTACATTATATGGTTTTAAAAAGTAATAATCTAAAATAATCTTTCTATAGTGAAAACACAAATAATTCATTCTATGTGAAGATGAAATGTTCTATATGGTAGCAATACAAAATAAATTAAGATGAAGTCCAAACAATTTACTTTATGTATGATTATGAAATTTGCTGCCAAGAAAAGCTAATGCTAAAATAAATCAGTTGAATTGCTTAACGCACTGTAAGCCGCCCTGAGTCTCCGGAGAAGGGCGGCATATAAATCAAATTAAAAAAAAAAAAAAAAAAGAATACTAACACATTATTACATGCTTTCAGTTAGGAATTCTATGCATCTTTTAAAAAATGACCAAACTAATCCAAAAACAAAGAACATTTTCTATATTAACTCCCCCCCCCCCATCATAAATTCAGTACTATGTGAATTAAAAATACTTTAGTTAAAATATATTAGACAGCTATCGTTCGGTATTATAGAAAAAGATTTGGATAAAAAAGCAAATTATAGATTTTGGACACATAACGTATGGAAGTAGTAGACAGATGCACTGAGAGAGAATATAAATGTATTAACTTCCTTGCTGCTGATTCTCCAACAAAGTCGGCATTCCACATGGAGTATCCTTTGAAATCTTATGTTACAAAACAAGCTGCTTTTCATAAGGAAGTACTGTAGTATGCTGTTTTTGAGTCCTTTGTTTATGCATTTCTATTTTATTTATTGTTTTAATATGATATAATTTATTTTATTATCTGCCTATAGTCTATTAGGATTGGGTCAGGATAATTACTGAAAAATAAATAATTTAATAAAGCCTGTCAGATGACCCATTAACAATTTACGTCAAATATTTTTAAAACACCAAAAAGATTAAAACCTGCAATTCTAAAAGTTTTCTACAAAAAAACCCCCCTTTTCTTTAATTAATTTTCAGTCAAAATTTTAAAAATGAGTATGTTATATATTCCAGGAATGTTCATGCAGAGATGAGGACACACTGTCCTGCACATTGTGGAAACAACAATCTATGGAAGCTATGGAAGAAGTGGATTGTCTGGACCCTTTTTAGCCATGGGACAAAAACATAATTGGTCATTGTCACTGATGACTTATTGCAATAGAACCTACATTACATAGAATTACATTCAAAGCTGCCCTTGAAGACTTCCAGGCAAATAAAACTAGTACAAAATGCACTGGCCTTAATGTAACTGGGAGAATCCAATACTGCCATGAAACACAAATGTTGGCAAAACTGCATTGGGTGTTGGTTTGTTTCTGATTCAAGATGATGGCATCACTTTAAAATTCCTACGTAGCTTGAAGACTGACTATCTTTGAAATTGCTTGCTTCAAGCAGAATCTACTTAGTCAAAATGTGCTAGTAGTGTTCTTATTGAGATTTCCTGCCTTACAAATGTGATTTGGCAGTGAGCATTTTCAACATGATGTCCTTTCTTGTGAACAATTGTTTAAGAACTACAGTCTCAATTTTACTGTACAGCTCATACTGGAGAGACAGATGCTTTTTTACAAGCTCATTTTAATTAGTCTCTCCCCTCAAATAAAAAAGTTTGTCCTTTATGGGCTTGACAATCAAAACTTGTAATATGGCAGTCTTCCGACTTGCCCAGTTTATAGAGAGTCTGGAATTGGTCATACTAAATAGCTCTGTTAGAAGAGACTTAAATGGGGAATTAACCTTCTGGAGATCCAAAGTGTGGATTGATTGTAAATTCCATGTACTAATGCTCATCTAAAAATGCTATCTAATACTAATAATACTCACAATTCCTGGTTCAATGCTGTTTTATAGTTAGAGACATGTTTGGTTCTATCACCTTATTTTCTGGTTGAAATGGATTCTTCTATACGTCTGGCTTTACTGGTTTTAAACCAATCTGGCTAAAACAAAAACAAAAACAAATTCCAATCCTTAGGACTTTCTTTGGAAAGTCTCTGTCTATTAAGGCTTGAAAATGCCAGGATGTAAACAATGCACCTGGGATATTGATATACAATCATGTTTAAGCCTAATATCCAACCATACAGTTTATGGATTCTTCTCAAATAGGCATGTGCCATCATCATATCTCTCCACAATTCTAATTCTGAAATTCTGTTGGGCTTTCACCTTAGTCAGAATGGATGCAGTATTCTCTGCTGTTCTATGAGGGCTGTATAAAAATATCCCCTTTCAATAGTGCTTACATCCAGTGGTGGGTTTCAAATGTTTTTACTACTGGTTCTGTGGGTATGGCTTGGTGGGCGTGGCATGGCGGGCGTGGCAGGGGAAGGATACTGTAAAATCTCCATTCCCTTCCCACTCCAGGGGAAGGATACTGTAAAATCTCCATTCCCACACCACTCCAGGGGAAGGATACTGTGAAATCTCCATTTCCTCCCGATCAGCTGGGACTCAGGAGGCAGAGAATAGATGGGGGCGGGGCCAGTTAGAATTTTTACTACAGGTTCTCTGAACTACTCAAAATTTCCGCTTCTGGTTCTCCAGAACTGATCAGAACCTGCTGAAATCCACCTCTGCTTACGTCCATGTGGAAATGGCTTTGTAGAATTCCTAAGCCATATGCTCCTTTGTTGCTTGCACTATAGGAATCAAGGAAGATATATCAGTACTTTTATCCCATTTTAAAGAACTATCCTGGTAAAGAACACAATGTCCATATCTCACTGCTTCTATCTAGCCAGGACCCTGACATATGTTTGCAGGTTTTCGATCTTGTGCTATGACAAATAGAATTAATAAGACTGGTTATAATTATAAAACCAAGGGGTCATATGTCATCAAACAAGAAAAAAATTATCCTAGCCTCACATTATGCTCTTATTGTATTATAATTTTTCTACAATTAAGTAGTGCTTTCTTATGCATGTGTGTATGTATGTAGTTGCTTAGTCAGGTAACTGTAGTATTTGAAATAAATAAATGTTCATTTTCAAAATTAAAAAACTAATACAAAGAACAGATTGGGTTTTATTTGGACCACATTTTTAAGCAAGCTAAACTAACTATGTTGAGGCCAATATACAATTTAGAATGCAGCTATTCTTCACACAGTTTTCCAAATTCTGTAATATGGCATATGACTCATATCTAAAACTATATATAAAATGCATCAAAAATGATCTTGTTCCAAAATATAAATATTTATTGTATCCAGAAATGCATAGAATTAATGCATACATTGCATGATTTAACTTTGCACCCTGATGAACTTATGATTGAAACAACTGAATGACATATACTGATTCACCCTCTTCCATTCATTTCTTTTTATAAGTACATATGATTGTGATTTGTAATTATATTCTTAAAGTAACCTTTATGTTTATTTTTTTAGTTTTTCAGTTCCTTTTCTATAAATTAGAAGAACGAAAATAACTTTTTATAATTAGATGTATGTTTAATTTTCTAAACAAATACATACTATACATACTAACTAAATACATACAAATACATACTAATGTGTTACCATATACTCGCTTAGGAAAAGCAATAAAAAAGAGAATTAGTAATGTTGATAATCCTTATCTTCATAACCTAAGAAGAAAAATTGCTAGAAAAGTTGATATATAATACAAAATTAGTTAGTCTGGACTATTTCTAAATTAATGGCAGTGTACTTACTTTCGTCTTTCTACTTCAAATTTATTCAATAATTTCTGAAGACCACCATTTTTAAATCCCTGAAAATGTGCTGCAGGAGCTCCCACAGTGATGACATCATAAAGAACATCTGCAAGAGAAAGATTACATGCTAAATTGTATATTTAGGGATGCATTGTAATCTTATAGCAATGAAAAGTAGTTTTAATAGTCCTAACTAATACCAACAAATTTGCCTCACTGCAAATGAATTTCACCAACTATCAATTCCCAACCACCTGCAAATGACCAGATTTACCATTCCAGGATTCTTTTGAATTTTGGAGCTACTTTCCCTCTTTTATTTTCTCATCTGTTTATACTTGAATGGATTCTTCACTAGTTGTTAAACTAAGTTAAGAGCTTACTGTACTATATTGTTCAAACCCATCTAGAAAATATTCTGAGGAGATATTCCTATGACAGGAAACAAAGAATCAAACATATTTCCTGCTTCTTCACCCAGTTATTGTAATCATGCTTTGTTATTAAAAACATATTTAGCAATTGGCTTTATCCTGGTAAGATACCATTACTGGATATGACTCTTGACAGTTTTAGAAATTTCATAAGGAAAAAAAATTTACATGGAATGATACCCTATTTTCCCCAAAATAAGACATCTCCTGATAATAAGCCCAATCAGGCTTTTGAGTGTATGGGAATAAGGCCAAGCACTTATTTCAGGGTTCAAAAAAATATATAAGACAGGGTCTTATTTTTGGGGAAACAAGGTAACAGAAAATACAACTTTTCAAACATATATTTTTCTTCCTTTTTTCAATAATTTTATTAAATATTATATTATACAGATAAAATTAATATAATTACGTACTATCAAAATACATTAAAAATTTAAAAAGTGCAGGAAAAAAGGGAGAGAAAAGTTAGAAAAAGAACTATTCATAATTCTATGCATGTATTAACATCATTTTATGCATGCATATATTTCCATTTGCCCCTTAATATATGTTTGGGTATAGTGGACACCCCTTATTTCTTGTAGTCCATTAAATTAAGGACTTATTACAAGAATTGTAGTTATCAGACCTTAAAAACATTACAAATGGGTAAATAAAATAAAAGAGACAAATGGAAATAATAAAATGCTTCAAGGTTACAAAACGATAACAGTATACCTTTGATTATTGGAACTTAGAATTATCTATTTCAGAAACCATTTGAATATTTTCTGTTGTAACTTTAAAACACAAGAAAGGTAGCCAGCTTCATTAAATAATACTGCACCCAGGTGTTCTGGTTGCAATAGGAAACATGTCTATTTGTACTTCAGTCTCACCAATCTAATTCTTTGTAAGAAAATTTCCAGTGGAAATTTATTCCAATGGAATAAAGAATACACATATACACAAGTTGGTGAATTTCAGTCTTCTCAAATATGACATGCAAGCTGCATTATATCATAAGATGTTCCTTACAGTAAATTACTTCAGCACTGAAAACTCAAGGATAAGAGATAAAGTAAATAAAACAAAGAGTTGACAATGCAAACAGATATGCAAACAGCATCTTGAAAAATTCTACTACAACTGACTTGTCCACTAAAACAATTTAATTTTAATCTGTTTACTTTATTGTTATTAATATTTTATATATTTCATATTTAATATAATTTTAGTCTTTACATTATATTTTAATATAGGTTGTACCCTGGAGCTTACAGATATTAATGTGTTATTGTTAAAATGTATTTTAACTTTGTCTTAAATTATATTTTGTTATCTGTACTGATATGTGACTGCAATAAATTGAACTGAAATTAATTTTCTGTTTAGTAGTATAAACAATGGCACAAATCTTGGATACAATTAAAAATGTCTAGAGGCGACCAATGCAAAGGATCTGCTATTGCCCATAGTTTTATTTGCATGTTGAATTTATAGTATTTAAATGTCTGATGGTTCTTTTAGCACCAGAGGCAATAGGAATTTGTGGGAGAATTCATTAAAAATCCAGATAATTTATATTGATATGTTATTTAAAGTAATTTATTTTAGCTTTAATTTTTTCCTTATCTTTTAGCCTTCCTTATATGAGTTTGTAATTTACTTTTGGTCTTCGGCCATAAATAAAGACAATACAATATTAAGATTTTTTCCAGGTTTTGTTATTTTTTTTTAATGTACATTCTATCCAATTTCTGATGGTTTATAATAACAATAATCATATGTATTGTAAGAAAAGCAACACACAACTATAATAAAACTCTCATGAGCTACGTAATTATAAATCCTCCAGTTGAATGAATAATTAACCATCAAATTTCAACTAAACTTTTTAAGTTCATCAAACTTAAAAATATACATCCAAATCAGGCCTTAGCTGAAACTAATTCCATAATTAAAGCTACACTTGGCATGTATCTGGAAAATGAATAAAGATAAATGAAATATAAAACATTCATATACAACTTTTAGAATAATAGTGAGAAAAAAAACAGAATTAACAGTCACTTGTTTTTCAATAAGGAACACAATTTTATATACAGCTCTGTACATTTCAACAGCACAAATACCCAAATCTAAATGTTCAACTAACAGAGAAGAAAGAAAAAGATATTTCATGATTGAAGTTAAATTATTAGGTAGTGAACCGTAAAACACCATATAACCTACCTTTTATACAAGGACCCTGCACAAGCATTCTCTGCAGATGTAGATTTATTGGAACAAATTCTAAAGTTTTTTCCCCTTTACTGCAACTTGATTTGAAAGAAGAGCCTGAAAAAAAATTATAAAATATCCTTAACTTAGGATCCAGATGTCTTCTGTTTCTTAAAATCTAGGAAGATATTTTGAAGATATTGTTTGTAACATTTTTGGGTGTCAAAAATCTTCGTGCTGCAGCTTTAGTTGACACCCAGGCAATCTCAAGAAAAGAGACCTGCTTTAAAGAATTGCTGACTAGTCCTATATGACTGCGCTATGCTCCACATCACATTTTTCTCTTTTAATCTGAATACTGCTCTATTTTCAATTTGTAAGAGTTCACACCATAGGAATTCTGTGATGTCCAAATCCACAATATCTACAAGATATGAACTGGATAAGAGAAGTGGAAGAGAAATTTAGGAAATATAAAGGGAAATTTCCTAATATCATTTTTCAAGACTATCTGCACTATTGTAATCAAAGGATTGTCTCTTTGTAATTGGTACGCGAAATCCAGAGGACTAACCACCCACTTTAATTAATATCAACCAAGCAAATTGTTATTAAGGCCATAGACCAGCATATTTAATTAATATATGGTTTTACTCAGTCAAGAATAATAGAGACACAAACGGTGACAATAACTCTTAATATTTAAGAGCTGTGGTGGCGCAGTGGTTAGAATGCAGTACTGCAGGCTACCTCACTGCTCACTCCAGAAGTTTGATTCTGAACTCCTGAATTCTGAAAGCTATTAAATAACTGAAGAGGGAAAGACTTTGTGGATGATCTATTTAAAAAATCATTATTTTTAGCTAAATAGCCCTTATCTGGCAGTATTTCTGCAATCCTGATGCCCAGAGAATGAAACAGGAGATTCTTGTTGGGCCAGTGTTTCTCAATCCTGGCAATTTTAAGATGTGAGGCCAAATTCACAATTCTGGGAGTTAAAGTCCATATATCTTAAAAATAGTCAAGGTTGAAAAACCCTGATCTAGACTCTGACAAATCTTACATTCAAGTAAGTAAGTAAGTAAGCTTTTATTGTGGTCAAAGACCAAATTAAAATACACATAGAAGGGGAGTATATTTTACAAATATAGATAGATCATGTGACAGTACACCATCTACTGCCTTAGATACACTCTGTACTAACAATACTAGTGATCCTCTGCCGTAGGGGTTACCTGTCTCTTCCCCCGTTTTTTTTCAGCCATGACTGCAGCAAAATTTTTTGCCACCTTTGGAGTTATATTGGGGTCTGTGTTCTGGAGTAGGAAATAAAGGCTGAACAGATCAGGTGAACCAGGGAATCTCTGGGAAATAGGAGAAATGAATCTTGATCTTATGTCTCGATAGTGGGGACATACGAATGTAATGTGGAACAGAGATTCCGGGGATCGGCCATCACATGTACAATAGATGGATTTTACTCCCCCCGAGAGCCTACTGTCGAGGACACTCGAGGGGATCACGTTAAATTGTGCCTTCATAAATGCGAGCCTATGTTTGATAGAGTGTAACGTGGAGAGATAAGGTGGAGGGTGAGGAACAATACCAAGGGAAAACGGTGAGCATGTTCCCGATCCATTTGCCAGATTTAATTGTCTATCGATGTCGTCCAGCCGTTGAAAAATCAACAATTTGGCAGCATCAGGGCCTAAAGTAAAAGCTTCAATGGGGGAAATCCCGATCTTCAAAAGTTTTGTATGGATATTATGGGCCCAGGGACTATGAAAAGGGTCCCGCCATAGGCATTGGCCTAGGTAATAGCCTGTGAGTCTAGTCCACAGAGACAACCAATAGCCAATTGCACATTTCCACAAGATTGTAGCAAGTGAGGATATGCCCAGTTCCAAACGAATTGCGGCATTACTTATGCAGGGAGGGACTCCCATCAAACGGCGTAGGAACTGGCTGTGGACAGACTCAAGAGAGATGTTGGATTGGACCCAGAGGGGGGTACATTCAAGTAATATCATAGATTAAATACTGTAATTATTTCCCCCCCATAAATTTGAGAGAAAAGGAAAAGGTCATATGTACTCATGGTTTGTACTACATACTTGTATAGAATAAAAAATCACAATTATTAAACATTTTCTGACCTGTATATTTTCCAAGTTCTGCAAGCATATTTTGGTACAGGATCAACATTTGATCACAGTGTGCAATAACATTTTTACGCATATTGTCCCAATGTGGAGAAAGTTCCCCAAGTTCTTTAAGGTCCTGATTCCTGTAGCAAAATAACAATAAAACTTATTTTATCAATCCAATGCTACAAAAATATTAGTACAAATTAAATGGTTAAACAGCTATAGTATAACAGCTAGTTTTACCATTCTTATTTATATATAATATTATCCTGGGCCTAATCAATATGGTATTTTTTTGAAAGAAATTGATTCAGTTTATTCAGAGAATCTTTGAATAGGGTAAGGAAATGCTAGAGTCCAGGCAATCATAGAAAAGGTTTCTTAAACTGGCACCTTCATATGTCTTGGTAAGGGTGGCTAAAAATTCTAAGAATGAAAATCTCCATATATCTACATTCTAAAAGGCTGCTAGACCATCTTAGCCACACAAATGTTGGTCCATTATTTCTATGTTTTACAGAAATATAGAAATATATTTTAAGAAATATAATACAGATGAAATAAATGGAAGTAAGCCTTGAGTCTTAATATCCATGTCCTGCCTCCTTCCATTTAAATTAAAGGATTTACTTTACATTCCATTTACATTTGATGAGATGTTATCGTTTAAAATCTACATCTTAGCAATTTTTGCATTTCTAATTTTGTTCTCCAGCTTTTATGTGAAAATAAGCTGGTTTCCATCTGCATTTACTGCAGCGATTGGCATTGTTTAATACTGAAAAGTATGTTATACTGAAAAATATGGAATCTAAAACAATAAATCCACAAGCATCATTAAACAAGACCCCCAAAACAAATAATGAATTCTCCAAATTAAAATTGGATGATGAGAATTACACATTCAGATTTTCAATTTTTAATCACACCACTTAAAGAAAATCTTACTTTCACTTTTAATATGTACTATCGAGATATATCTGGATTAATCATTTTGGCAAATGCACCTGCTAAGTGAAAATGTTAGGCTAATTAAAGATAGTCAATTCACAAAATTACAAAAGGAAATCCTTTAGCAAATTGCCAGCTTCCTATTAACTCTGGAGACTGACATAATTGAACCAGAATTCACATCAGTATTAAATGAAAACATATGGAAAACTTTTATTGTTAGAACTAGAACTGCTTGGTTCCATTGAATATAGAAAACTCCAGTAGTTCCTATTGTGCTGGGTGAAATTTGATTTTAACATATATTAATTCAAGCTAAATGTTTTAAATTACATACCTCTGTTTCTCCTTGATGTTAGATATTATGGTTGGTGAAAGCTTGCTGAAAACAATATAATAGTACTGCTAATTCTAATATATTTTGAGATTATTAGTAATTTCAGATATCAAATATGCAAAAAAACATAACATTTCCTGAAAAAATAACCTCACTTAGCCCTTTCATTCTTGAATTATTTAAGCAATGTGCATGGGAATCTGAGCAAATCAACTTTACATCAAAATGATGATACGTGTACTGATGTAAATTCTACCTTTATATAGTTGTGTCCCAGTGTCTGTTGAAAGTTATGGTATTTGCATAATTAATAATACATATAAAATAATAATTCTGGGTACCTCTATTTTTTACTATCTGCAGGCATCTATGGCTTAATAGTTAGAAGTGCTAATGTTTCATCTAAATTTATTTAAACTTGGATTTTAGATGAAGATGTAGGCAGTTTTGATTGCTGTGATAGAGGATATGTATCAAAAAGGAGAAAGTATGATACTAGCAACTATATTATCAACTTCCAGACTGCTTGCATCAACTAGGGGGACATTACCTCATACTGGGATATTAGAGTTTTTATCTCTAGGAGCTTATAGTAATCTACAAGTTTTTTTACATCTCCCATCCTTCTTAGCATTTATATCTCAAATAAGGTATAACAAGGTTATCAATTTCATTATGCTGGAAATGTAAAATAATAAAGGGCACATGAATAATTTCATTTCATTTCATTTTGACATTCTTAAATTCATTAAAATATTTGAGCTTATTTTGAAGTATGTACACTACTTCAAATTTGGAATTTATAAATTTATGAAGAATTATTTTTTAAACATGGGATGTAGAAAATTTGTTATTTTATGATGGAAAGACGTTTGTGAGCACTGTAAGACAGGAATTCATTAATTAACAGGAGCCAATATGGATTTATGCCAACGAATCATGTCAGACTAATTTAATTGGATGATCCTATGCTATAGTATAGTATATCTTGAATTTAGCAGGCCTTTCATGCTGTTATAACATCCTTATTAACAAAATGATCAAATATGGGTTTGACAACTCAGACATTATGTGGATCCACAATTGGCTCAAGGACAACTCAAAAATAGTTATAAATGGCATCAAATCTATCTGGAGAGACATGTTGAGAAAGGTTCAGTGGTGGTATTCAGCTGGTTCTATCCGGTTCGGGCAAACTGGAAGCAGCGGCTGAGGGAGGCTCCGCCCACCCGCCTGGACATTATCACATCCTGTTTTTAATGCTCTGCGCATGCGCAGAAGGTCCTGCGCATGCGCGGAGATGTCACACACTCACATTTGCAAACTGTAACGAAGGTAAGTGAATACCACTCCTGGTAAGGTGCCATAGGAATCTGTCCAGATCCTGTTATGATTCAACATTTTTAAAATGATATTGAGGGAGTTAAAGGAATGCATACCAAATTTGCAGACAATACAAAACTAGGAGCATTTACTAATATTTAGAAAGAGATGAGGAAAATTCAAAAAGATTTTGCTTAGAACAGTGAATGGAAACAAATGAAATTTAACATGGAGTATAAAGTCGTGCTTCTAGGTAAACAATACACATTCAAAATGGAGGAAATCTGGTTCAAGAACAGCACATGCAAGAAGAACTTGTATATACTAGTGGTTCATAAACTAAATATGTCCAAACAGCATAATCCAACACTGTTCAAAGAAGACAAATAACATCTTGAAAGCCATCAGATTTAGAGAGATAACTATCCTGCTCTATTCTGTCTTGGAAGGCTTCACTGGGATTATTATATTCAGCTCTACACACTTCAATTTAAAAAATTTATAAACTGGAACAACTCCAAATGAAGGCTACCATATGGTGAAATTACTGAAAACCAAGTTTTACAAGGAACAGTTAAAAGACCTAGTTTTCAGAGAATAACAACAATAATAAAAACAATCAAAACAGAAATGAGTAATAACGTCCAAAGTAAAGCATAAAAATATTTTAAGTAGCATCAGAGAAGTGGGGAGAGAGAAAAAGTGGGGTACCTTGGCCGGCCCAGCCACGGCCAATGCTCCTCGCCCATGGCTGAGCTTGGTCGCAGGGGACCGCTGGACCTCTGCAGGCGGTGGTGGCGGCAGCAGTAACACCTGCAGCGCCTCAGCCATTCCCTCTCTGCTGCCGGTGGCTGCCCTGCCAAGGAAGCCCCGGGGTGGCGATGCTTGTGTTGGGGCTGCTGTGGTGGGCGCTCGGTGGCGCGGGCTATGCGGACTCATTCTGCCACCATGGCACAAGAGCAGGAGCAGGCACTCGAGGTCTACGGTCAATGTCGTGGGCTGCAAAATGGGCAGGGGGCGCCGGAGTTTGCAGGGATGTGGCTGCCTTGGGAGGGTTGGGGGCATGAAGGACCTGTGTGTGTGTGTGAGACACAGAAGGGGGGGCTTATTTTCCGGGTACGGCATATATTTAGGCCCACCCCAAAAATCAGGCTTGGCCTTATTTTTGGGACATGTCCTATTTTTGGGGAAACACGATAGCATTTTTATATACTTTTTAATTTATCTTGTTATAACGGTGTATGGGAATGTCTTTGAGGGACAAGGGGAAGACATGATACCTAAGGAATGGTTAGCTATTTTCTATTATTTATCTTATTTCATATTTTCAGATGTGTATAATTGATGTTAGCCTTCCCAGGGAAACATGACTTCATGAACTAATTCTACTTTCATGTCAGGCTACATTAACAGAATCTTGGAAGTCTGAAATTACAAATCAATTACGGTGAATTTTAACAGATACATCAGGGGACATCCTTCTTAAGTTCCTTTCTTTGCCTGCTAAATATTTTCTGGCTTCCCACCGCTTTTTATCAGTTCATTCCTAGGCAGCATCTTTTCCCCTTAACCCTCAAGGTCATTTCCACATACTATTATACTTTTTTACTGGTTTATCTTTTAGTTTGTTTGTTTTGCCTTTAAAAACAGGGTTCCACGATGTCATGCTAGCCACATGACTGTGGAAAGTGCTGACTCCTGGACTCAAAATGGAGATGAGTGCTGTCCCCTATAGTTGGCAACAACTAATGGAGTAAAATCTACAGGCATTCCTTCTTTTAAAAAAATAGTTTAATAATATTTTAATATCTATTGTATTTTTATTTCCACCTTCATTCTAGCATAAAGTTCATTTTATGTATCTATTTGTATTCTTTTCCTTTTGTTTGCTTTAGTTAATTCAAAGAATGGTTACTCAGAATTCAACATTTTTACAAGTATGTAGTTTTTTCATAAGTAGCTCTTTTTAATAACTGGATGTGGGATGAAATGAACGTCCAAAATCAATACATAGATAAGCAAAATACCTTGTTGTATAAAAAAAAACCCTGAAAAACCATCAATGAAATTTATTATATTAATATATACCTGTTGAAATGAATTTTAGACAAAGGTTTATTTACAATATAAAACTCGCTGAAGTTAGTTATTTATCCTCAATTATTTTCTCTATATAATACATTTTATTTTCTTTATGAATAAACCTACGGCAATATTAATGGTCTGATTATCAGACCAGTTAACTCAAAAACCAGTTAACTCATATTTTTGTAACATATGAACATATAAAATCTGTCTGGCTAGAATAATGTGATTAAGCTTCTTGATACTAATTCAGAAAATATTGTAAAGCAACTGTAAATCAATTTCAGATCTGGACTGGCCATACCTAATACAGGTAGGCCACTGGATTCTCCAGGAAAGGAAATGCTATAAAAGATTTACTGCTTTAGTTACAACTTGCCTCAGCTCTAATGCCTGTTGTTGCCCCTTAGCAACAGTTTGATTCTTTTACATTATCTCCAGTTTACTTCCACTGGAGCAAGCAGACTGGAATTCTGAATTCCTCGCATTTTAGTTGATTACTATAATTGATGTTTTAGTCAATTTCTACCAGCAGTTTTCTAAAGACTATTTTAACAGCACATTTTTTTTAACATTTTCATTTCACTTACCTTCTGAGATCTTCCTTTATGTGTAGGCTGATGAGTTCCTTGGGAATATGAAAAGAAAGATTGCTCTCAAACATCTGTTCTCGTATATACATCCACTTGTTGTCAGAAGTGGGGAACGTATATAATTTACAGATAGGGTTTTTTAACACTGTAAAAGAGAAAGCATGGATTGTTTAACTGCAGCTTACATTTTTCCAAAAAATACTGCAGTGTGTATTTCCCAAATAAGTGAAAGTTGTAGTTTGAAAAGCAGGAAGCGTAGTGACACTTGAATTCTGATGTTGGAGAAAACTGAGTATGCAGTAGACAGCCAAGAAAATATAGCATGAATCAAACAAGTCAACATACCTTTATGTTTATTTCTCACTCAAGAAATAAGTGACCATGATCAAATATTAGGATGGTGGGCCAATAGTGGAGGGCAGTTCTATTAACGATTCTCTCAGTTCTATTATTAGTATCTGCAATAGGGAACTTGCCAGGATATAATTGTTCCTAACTATTTTTTTCCATTCTGTTTCAATAATGATTCCTTGGCACATAGAACTGTGGGAATTGAAGGGCAAGATAAATGAGTAAATGTGGATTGAGAAAGTCTTCACTTTAATCTGGGATGGCTGCATAAACAACCATGGAAGGTCTATGGAGTCACAACGTTCAGCACAGAAGCAGTGTTTTCCGGCACACATTATACAACAATTTTACTGCCTGCTGAGTTGTCTCAGGCTGTAAGAGCATTGATTGTAAGAGGGTGGAAAGGGATCTTGAACATATTCTAGTCCAGGGGTCCCCAACCTATGGGCTGCAGCCCATTAGTGGATTGTGAGGGGACTGCAACCGGGCCGCAGAAATGGTCCACGAGCATGCGCACATCCCCACTTGTGTGAACAGCAGGCGAGTCATGCACTCCAATTGCGTGAGTGGCAGGCCCGTGTGCACACTGCTCACTCAAACGGAACTGCATAGATGTATACACACTTGCCAGCCACTCACGTGGAACAATCATCTCTCCCTCCCCGCTTCCTGCCAGTCCGCAGAGCCGGAAATGTTGAGTGTTCTAGTCTAAACCCATGCCCAGTGTAGGAATCCTCAGACTATTCTGGACAAATGGCTATCTGGTTTTTCCTTGAAACCCTCCAGTGACAGAGCACCCACAACCTCAATTGGCAGTGGTCCTATTGCTTAATATATCTCAGTCAGGAAATTCCTCCTTCGTTCAGCTCACTGTAAAGCTTCCACTCAATTTGTTTTTGTACTTGAAAAGTGGACCATAAAGTTGAAATTATACTACTAAGCCAATGAATTATTTTTGTTTCAAAATCAGCAGAGACAATGTACTCTGATTATCCTCTTTTACTTCTGTGTAGCTTTCAATCAATCACGTTATCCTTCTGAATTGTCTGAGAGTTTTGAAAATTAGGGTCATTGGTATATTATATTATTTTTCAGTTAGGTTTCATAGGGTTCACTAGGAGACAGTTTTTTTAAAAATGGGAATTGTTATATGGAATTGGCCCTTGGTTTACCAGTGCTTTTCAGGATCCACTTGAAACTATTGGGGAAGTTTAGTAGGAGATCTAATACTGGATGCTACACCAAGTGTCAAACTCCACATAGATCTGGGCAGTGGTGAAATTCAAAAATTTTTACTGGGTTATGCAAAATGTTTTGAAGAAAAAAATTCAATTTTCTCCTCAATTGTTTTTACTGGGTATAGTCAAGGGTTTTTTAGTGGGTGAAACAAAAATGATATTGTATATGGTGACAGCAGCTAGGTTATTGATTGGTCAATATTGGAAAAGGGATGTTATGCCTACAATTCAAGAATGGACTTTGAAGATGGCCAGTTTTGCAGAAATGGCGAAGATATCAGCATATTTAAAAGACCGGACTCAGGAGACTTATGCTTGGGAGTGGAAGAAATGGATAGATTACGTGCAGAATAAATATCAAACTAGGAAGTACCAGATAGCCTTTAGCTGAATGTTGTGTAGAAATGTATAGTTTATAGGGGGCAAAATAGATTATTGCTATGCAGAAATGTATAGTGCACAGGGGGGAAAATAGAGGGGTGGTAAAGTATGATATGATATAATATAATGTGGATGGATTTCACCTTGGGGAAGTCATGGGGGGGAGGGTCTGGGGGGTTAGGGAGGGATGGGGGGAAATGGGGGGAAAATTGATGTTTGTAAAACTTTTTCAATAAAAAAAAATTACGACAGGTTCTGTGGGCGTGGCTTGGTGTGGCTTGGTGGGCGTGACTTGGTGAGCATGGCAGAATGAGAATGGCAAAATCTCCATTTCCACTCCACTCCAGGGGAAGGATACTGCAGAATCCCCATTCCCTCCTCACTCCTGGGGAAGGATATTACAAAATCTCCATTCCCACCCACTCTGGGACCAGCCAGAGGTAGTATTTTCCGGTTCTCCGAAGTACTCAAAATTTCCGCTACCAGTTCTCCAGAACCTGTCAAAACTTGCTGAATTTCACCCCTGAATCTGGGTGAGATCAAGGAAGCAAGAATTACACAAATGTCAGTAAAATATATTTAATACTAAACTTGGAGTAAATGGACAATAGGAATTTCAAACTCTCATTTAATATAAGTGTGTTAAGGCAGAGCTCTTTATTAATTTGAAACATTTATCAAGGTTTTTTTATTCCCTGAGTTAAATTGCCATTTAAACTTTTTTCAATTGTTTATATCGATTTTCTCTTCAATTATATAGCCAGTTTCTCCACAATTGTTCACATGGGGATCTATTTTTTATGTTAGGAAATGGTGTAGCTCCTTGGCATGCTCTTCATAAGGGGAAGAAATTGAATTTGTACAAGATGAAAATGTTCATAACTCCAGAGAGGAGGTAAATTTGCCTGTTCCAGACAGGATTTCATTCTCCTGAGCTTCTGGATTCAAATGTCTCTCTTTTCCAAATTGTTTAAACAGTCAATGATTGATCAGGCAATATGCTAACTTTTTGAAAGATAATTATTTAAAACTGTGATGTGTATGCTGGTTGGTACAACATTCAGCAGCCATGTTGATTTTGGAAGAAGTAAACAGACCTTATTATATTTATGATAAAAGTACTTCACTGATTACAGTTCATTTCCAGGAAAATATAATCTGCTGGTCACTATATTAAACATCCTTTAGGTTTTTGATATGAACTGTCATATTTTTCTATGAACTGTCATATTTACTGAGATCTTATGAGCACATTGGCCTCCAGATGCCATGACTTGGGAGTAAGATATTTATATTGTCCTTCCAACTGTTTAAAAAATACTCCCTGAAGTTCTGAGGGATCTAGTATCTTTATTAGCCTTTAAAAGACATTGTTTTGTCTTTGTTTTTCATTGTTGTTTTTAACTGTTTTAATTATTGTCATTTAATTGCTATTTTAATTGTTTTTAATATCTCAGTTTTACATTTCTTTTTATTACCAACTATTGAAAGAATTCATTTTATATTAATATTTGTTCATAAATCCATGAAAACTTTGCAACAAAAGACGTGATTTGTATGAACTTGCATTTCCCAATCTGTGCCATAAAGAATGTGTTCAATTTTGTTATTATGTTGTCTGGGGGATTATGGAAAATACAATCCAAAATTAAATATTAAGTTACACTATGCTTCAGAGAAAACCTCTGAACAGAGATAATTAAAATTTCCTCTGCATTATTAGCTCTAATAATGTATCTCATAAAGAGAACTTGCTAGTAAAGAACAGAAAAGAAACTTAGTTTTTGGAAGGTCAAAATATTAAGTAAAGTCCCTTATTTCCTTTATAGGGTCATTATCCTTATCGAACCTTCTCTGTTTGACTCTGATTTTTTAAAAAATAAAAATAAAAGACATATAGATAAGATAATTGTCAATCCTTTGAGGTAGGCTACATCAAAAAACAAATTGGGCAATATACTAGTATATTATTATTATTATTATTATTATTATTATTATTATTATTATTATTATTATTATTTCTCATGCTTATTTCGCAACAAAGGTTTCATAATTAATAAAATATTTGGGCTTCGTATACTAAGAAGATATTTAAGAATAAAGACAATATCTTCCAGCATGAGAGATTTTATAATTCGCAATTTTCAACTCCCTCATTTTATATCCAGAATTGCAAAGGATACAGTTCAAGATACAGAAGTTAAACAAATGTACTGTATATTTGTGCACACGTATGTATTCCACAAGTCACTTGAATGTCTGTTGATAGCTATATAAAAGAACACATTTTATCACATTCATCATATGACTCTGATTAAATGTACTGTCCAGATGATCTAGGCCAGGGCTGTCAAACTCCTGACCCAGGGGCCAGATGCGTCATGTGCTGGCCACCCCCCCTCCCCCAGTTTAGCAAAGGGGAAAAAGGTCCAGATATGTCATGTGACACTGCCATGACACCATGAGTTTGACACCCCTGATCTAGGCTATTTTGTTGTAACGAATCTTAATGGTGGCTGGATGAGGAGTAATACACTGAATCACTATCCAACAAAGATACTTTAGGGGGAAAGTTCAAGTGTCCGGGGAGTGTTGACAAGACAAAGCTCTGCTTGAAATTCATAGCTTGAAATTCTCAGTAATTTATTTTTGTTGCTGGAAAATTCTGCTTTGACCCAGAAAGCTTGACTTAAATGGGAACTCTGGTTAACAATTCTGCCTGTACGCTAATAGTTTGGTCTATACATCTGCCATCATTTACATTCCAGATTACTCTAATATGTATAAAGTACAATTTTGGCCCTCAATGTAAAACCAGCAGAGAAAATGGGTGGATGATTTCATGGAATTTCTGCAGGGGATGAACACATTTTCCAACAGTTTCAAATGATTTCTCCTTTGCTGTAATAGGACCTTCTGCTTCCAAAAAAGAAATTCTAAATGACAACATTTACTGAAGCTATAAAAATCAGGATAACTGCATATCTTTGGAGAAATGATTGTACAGTAAGCAAGACATTTGCATATACACTTTGACCCTTACTAGAAGCTGACAGAAATCATATGAGCCTGAAGCTAGCTCACCCTTTTAATTCAATACTAAGGTTAGCATTAAGCATTCAGTTAATCTCACCATTATAAATTAAATGTACATACCTGCATTTAATAATGGTAAATTATCTTTATTAATTATGTTTTCTGGAGATGAACATGAATAAACCAAGGCACACTGAAAGATAAAGTTAGCGAATGTAAACAAGAATTCATAATACAGAGTAAAAATAAAGAGTTATAAAGCAATCATACTATATTCAGGATAATATACCGTGTTTTCCCCAAAATAAGACCCTGTCTTATATTTTTTGAACCCTTAAATAAGTGCTTGGCCTTATTGCATGTGCTCAAAAGCCCAATTGGGCTTATTATCAGGGAATGTCTTATTTTGGGGGAAACAGGGGACTACCCTATTTAAATACCATAGTGCATGCTGTTTCTTTACTCTGTTATCTTTAAAATGCCAAAATTGTTGCGAGTTTGAGTGGAAAAAATGTTTAACTTCTTACAAAGTGAGGATGTCATGAACTAAAGGCTCTTTAGAAAAACTATTATCTTTATTCACAGAGATGCTTAAGAATTATTGTTATTCCTTTGGCCGATAGTATCCATAATTTTTTATGTTTTTGAGCAATAGCTGGAAGCTACACAGCACCCAGAGAAGACCAATTCCTCCCATCCCAGGAAGGGGGCAATACGTATTATTAGACACACTATTTTCATATTGGTTTACACTGTCCAGACTCCATTTACCCCTCTCCCTCTCCCTCTCCCTTCTTCCCTTAGCAAACTCACATATCATATTTAGCCTGCTTTTTGTTCACCAAAGAAAGTGTGCTTTCAAAGTCCTTGACTAAATAAGCAATCTAACTTATGTGGCCGTAGATCAATGTGCTAGACTTGATGCAATGACTTCTCTAATTAAACTGTCTCAAAATAAATTGGCTTAAAGTACAAAAAGAAACATATTTGCACCCATGCAGAACTTATTGTGTCAATCCAGGAACTTTAATGTAGCGATTGAGAAAAGTAACTAGCTATAACTTTCTTGCCATAGTGTCTGTCAATCACAGGAATGTATCTTAAAGCAATTCTTTCCTAAAACAGCAAAGGCAAGAAATACCAATTCTTAAGACTGAGGATTAAAATGCCCTCCTTTGTTTTCATAGTCCTATTCCTTGTAGAGGAAAAGTGATGGAGTATTTCAAAATATGTGAGGCTAGGATGAGCCAAAATGAGAGCAGAAGAAAAAAAGAGGTTACCATACATTCATCAATAACATACCTTTTTATTAACAACAACAACAACAACAACAACAACAACAACAAATCTTTAAAATGATCTGCTCCGTTTCTATGTTAAATAGAAGTAGGGAGAAACAGGGTAGCAGCCCAATTTATATTAAGCTAGTTAATTTAATTTGTTTTAAAGTTATTTTCTTTTAACAATATATGTTAAAATTCTATACCAGATAACAGTTTTGAATATACAATTTTGAAAGTTACACATTTTCATATAGGTTTCTGAAATAATTGATAATTCTAATTTAATTTGTGAACAGACCTGGGTTTTTACCTTTTGTTCCTTTCCATCTGTTGTGATCTGATTTGATTCCCCATCGTCAGTCTTCCCCATATTTATAAATCTGACATCTATAGTGCCAAATGTCTTCCCACCATCTAAACTCCTGAACAATGATATGGAAAAGAGAAGGGAACTTTATTACATCCCTCATAGCAGTTTCATTAACTAAATTATTTTCATTCTCTATTAATAGCAATTAAGTACAACAAGCTGTCTTGTAATCACTGTCACATGGGATTGTTCTTTATTTCTAGTGGACCCTGACATTTAAGGAAACAGTATGTCAACCATCACATTTACAATCTGAAATGCTGCAGCATATATTTATTACTTGTTCTCCATAATAATTTCTGAAGTGAATAAAGCTATATGCAAAATATCCACAGAGGGTTAAAACAGATACTGTCCTTAAATATTGACCACCATAATGCATGCAAGAAACATAAAAGCTCTTTTGTGAGCTTGTGATGTGTTGTTCCAAATCCGAATTTACAAGACCATTACCATGTTTTCACATTATATTACATTCAAGGAAAAGAAATTACAGTTCTAGAATTTTGCAGATTTGATACTTGGCTTAACAAATTCTTTTAACAATTTTAATTGGTTTTGTCTTTTTAAATTTGGGGCCAAACAGTGATATTTCTTTTAATTGTTTTTAATGTTTGTATTATATGTTTTTATCTGGCTGTACACCGCTCTGAGTCCTCAGGGAGAAGGGTGGTATATAAATTTGAAATAAAATAAAAAATAAAATAAATACATCTTACCTTTTCATTTGTGTACTGCCAAAATCATACAATTCTGCAAACTACCAATGATAACAATTCGCAAAAGTCCATTAAACAACCCCATGTTGCAACTTAACAAAAGGGCAACACAATTAGTGCCAACCTGGTTTCTGGAAGAAGCTTATGACATAAAATGGGGGGGGGGGGTGTCACAACAAGAAATACTGCTTCTAAATACCAACTGATGCCTCTCATATGTCATAAAGGTCAGTTCTACCTACAGTATAAGGAACTAGAGCTATGCTGGTCAGTTGTTCTAATCAGTGACATCATCAGAGTAAAGGTAAATATCCACTTAGTGGATATAATCAGGTTACAAAATCTATTAGATATGATAGATCTAGACCTAGGACAGGGGTGTCAAATTCAAGGCCCATGGACCAGATCTGACCTGCGTGATGTTTAGATCTGGCCCGTGGGGCCGCCCTGGAAACAGCGAAGGACCGGCCTACGGTGCCTCTGCCAGCAAAAGCGGAGCTCGGGAGGGCCGCATGCGCCCTTCCACAATCCATTTTTGCTGGCAGAGGGTTGCAAGATGCCGTCGCAGCTGAAAATGGACGCTGGCAGAGTACTCAGGCTGCTACAAGCGCCCCCAACACAAGTGACATTGAGTTGGCCATGCCCCCCTGCCCCTAGAGGTCAAAAACAACCCTGATGCGGCCCTCAATGAAATTGAGCTTGACACCCCTGGTCAAAACCATCACTTTTGACTATTTTTGAAATAGGTAATCCATAGTGAAGTTTTATTTTTCTTGTTTTTTAAAAACAGATTTAAATACAGGAAAAATAGAACTTTTAAAACTGCAGACTAGATTTCCCCCCAAAAAACTTAACTACGTGCACATATTTTGCAAAGCTTAATTGAAAACACGCACATGACCCTTCATTCATCAAGGAATGAAAAAATGGAACACAACTCTATTTTGAGCTTTTCTAAAGGAAAACAAAGGACAGTAATTTTTTTTTAAGAAAAAGCCTTTGTGCACAAATTTGACTATACGTCTGCAACTATAATCATTGCAGACATTTAGAAAATGCCCTCCAAAGTGAAGTCAGAAACATGCCTGGGCACATTCAGAGTAACTACACAAGGATGTACAGTGTACTCTGCATGAATAAGATGTCATATAATACAGGGTTACATAGCTTGTCATCCCCGGGTAGAAGGGGCCTTTATTCAAACAGCATGAAAACTAATTTGTTTGGTATTAAATTGACCCTCAAGGCTTCCAAAGTGAAAAGCCAGGAGAAGAGACACCATACTTTTGAAACACGCAGGTTCTTTGAGGAAAGTGCGTAGGTTGGTGCTTTCCTACCTTGCTATATAGCTTCTGTAACATGGCAAATGATAATCTCAAGGGTGCATTTTCAAGAGTGGACTTTCTGGTTTTTCTTTGAAGACGTTTCACTTCTTATCCAAGAAGTTTCTTCAGCACAGACTGTCAGAACTGAACTATTCAAAACTATTCAAAAGGATATGCTGTAACATATGTGGGGTCTGTGAATATGTTGTCTCTACCAGAAACAGGTATGAAGTTTACATAGTTTACATTTTGAATGTAGTCATGGAATAGGAGTTTACATACCAAATTATATCTGGCCCATACATTAGAGAGGATAACTACAATGTGATGAAATGGGAATATTATGGTGTTGTGTACCTGGCTAGGTTTGTGCGTTTTTTTTAATAAAACCAGAATTGTCAGGATCTACTTTCATCTCTCATAATTCCAAAGAGTATAATGGATATGTAAGACAGTTGATCCATGAAAAGTCATGACACTATTTCACCTTCCAAGAACCTGTATAATTCCAAATATGTATAAACTGTGGTAAAACTGATAATGAATACATATAGATTGGTTGAGATGGTTTGTTTCAATATACCTATATGCAGAAACTTCACAGTTAAGGCATAAAAAGAAAAATGAACAATTCCTTTGAGTTCAGGTGTGATTATGTGGTAAAGTTATTCTGTGGCACATTTAAAAATAAATTAGCAATATGTCTTGATTTTATTCTGCAACATGTTGGTATTGTTATTGCTTATATGCCTGAGGTACCTGTGCACCTTTATAAATTTTATAAATGTTTTACAATTTTGGTCATTTTTAATATTACCCTTAAAGTTCATATTTAGACTCTGTTTCTATCATAGACTTAGACTGGATCTTAGAAAAAATACACAGGTCCCTGCATGAGCTTCAAAATAAAAATCAAATTTAGGGTGACATCCAGCCACTGGCATTTATATAGCAGGAAATAAAACAATTATTTACCCATTAGGATCCTCTGAGAGAATCTAAATGGCAGCCATTCACCATTTTACAGGCACTATGCTGTTATCCAGTACTGCCTCCAAATTCTTAATAGAAATTCCAACATATTTTATTGCAATTTGTCAGCAGTGGTAATTCTTTCATGGAACCTGAACCTGAGTAACCATGAAACATGACCTTGAGTGTTTCAGGTAATGGTATTGCTGTGGACAGGGCAAATTGGAAAGAGTCTGAGGTAGAAGATGCTGCTCCTGATGGCCCAGATGAATGCTAGAAAAAAGCTGGAAGTGCTACTCCAGAGTCCCCAGGTGAATGCCACCCTCAAGGAGAACCTAGCAATGAGGCACCTAAATCTGAGGGAGATAAGCAATATGCAGAACACCAGGCAGCATAGGTGGTAAGGGATGGAATACATGATTTTCCCTCTAGCTCAAGAACTCAAAACACCAAGCAGCAGAAAGGCATTCTGTGTGACTTCTTGTCTTTTGTTATGTTTCTGAACTTGATTGCCTGTGGTGATAGCAAGCTCTGTTTAAGAACCTTCACTGCCCAGCAACTTTTTGTTTGGAACAATTGTTCTTTACCCAATACTCTGTTCATTTACTTTCTGAAAACTTGTTTGTGGAAATATTGTTTCTTTCTGACATGACTTGGTTCAGGAGTGTCCAACCTTGGGAATTCTAAGCCTAGCGGACTTCAACTTCCAGAATTCTGGGAGTTGAAGTCCGCCAGGCTTAAAATTCCCAAGGTTGGAGACCCCTGACTTAGGGTTTTTTTTTTGTTTTTTTTTTAATTTGATTTATATGCTGCCCTTCTCCAGAGACTCAGGGCGGCTTACAATGCATTAAGAAATAGCCTTCATACTTTTGTATATTTATACAAAGGCAGCTTATTGCCCCCACAAATTGGGCCCTCAATTAACCTACCTTAGAAAGGATGGAAGGCTGAGTCAACCTTGAGCCTGGTGATGGCTTGCTTGTTCTTGTTCTTCAGACAAGGACTTGAATTATGTCTATAACTATTCTGTCTTTGTTCCTTCAGATTCTGACTACCAGCAATAGCTCTTAAGGACTTGGGAACTGTATGAGAGATGTGTGTGTAAATACTTTTGGGACATGCCTGCCCTTACTTGTATTTGCTACTCCTCAAGTAAAATATATTTACCCACTATGCTTCTGTATATGCACACACTTGATCTGAGACAGTTCCTGTCTCTCCAATTTTAAATTTCTCTGAGGAACACTATTCAAGATCATCATATTTAAAACTATAGATCAGTATTTCAAAGTCAAATTTCACCTCCTTTGAATATCCCAGAACATGTAACCATGTACCCTTTATTAACACTTATTTATGTAATAATTTATTATATGCGCACCCAAACAAATAACAAACCTGTTCTTCCACAATTTGATTTGTTCATGACAAGAGGAATGATTTGGAGTATAGGAGAAATATACCCAAATTTCCCTCTCAGACATGCTTTGTGCACATTTGCTATCACTGGGAGGGCATTAGGCTCAGTTACAGATCTGTAGTTATAATTTTGCACATAGGAGTTTAAAGTTTTTACCACTATGTGTTTTGTTTCAGAAAGGTTCAAAATAAGGTTTGCTCAATATATTCATTTTTCATTGCTTGCTACAGGATTGTAGGGTTGTATGTGTGAGCATGTATTTATGTTTGCACATACTATTTATTTAAATCGATCACATTTCAAAAACAAAACAAAAGCAGATAGTATTATTGCACATCATTTGATTACCTAAAAAAATAAAAGGATAATTCAAGTATACAAGAAAGAGAAATAAAACAAGTAATCTCCCTATGGGACTGAACAAAATCCTCCAGCATATCATGTAAAATTTGCATTAATTTTAAATAAAAGATAGAAAATTTGACAAGGTTTGTAATTAACAGGTAGACCGACCTGAGGCTAAGAGTCAACTGCTGCTCTTCTGACTTTACCAACTCGCCTACTTTAAAAGTAGCAGAACCCAGGAAACTTCGCTAGAAATCAAAGGGAAGATTAGATATACAAAGATTCACAAAACACAAGGGTTGTATGAGATATACAAAACACTATTTGAGTTTCTCAAATAGTAATGGTTTCTCTTTCAGCCAAAAACAAACACTTGATAACCTTGATGGCAAAAGATAAATATTAACTAGCAAATTGAACATTTATTCACCACAGAATGTTTTCACAGATCAGTGATGCTATTCTTGATAATTGATTAAACTGGGACAGGAATTTCTTTTTCACTAAAAACAAAGCGAATTGATAATTTCAAAAATTGCATGCTGAAAATATAAAGCTATAAGAGAAGGTATCTTTTTGGGTCTACTTATTTTGATATCACAGTTGAGGTTAACTGTGAAGATGTTTGCTGCTGTCATTCATTAGTCAGGCTTGCAGGCAGTATCAGTTATTTGCCAAATATGAACATATTTATTTTCCAGCGGTATTTCTACATAGCCATTTTATTTATTTTTAAGAGTCAATGTTGACTCCCTGTGACTACCTGGACTAGTCCTTACAATCTTCTTGGCAAAATTTTTCAGAAGTAGTTTGCCCTTGCCGCTTTTCTAGGCCTGACAGATGGTGACTGACCCAAGGTCATCCAGCTGACTTTGCGCCTAAGGCGGGACTAGAACATCTGGTCTCTCCTTGTCTAGCCTGGTGCCTTAACTACTACATCAACCTGTGTCTTGTATATAGAAAATAGAATATGGTATTAAGGGAATGAATGCAACGTTTATTAATTCAACACACTATATGGAGCATTTGTTTCCCTCTCTCTTTTTATTGTAGATGCAAGCAAATGTATTCAGCCAACTCTATTGATCACACTTATTTTTGTTGTGCAGTTTGCTTTATTTATTCATTCAGGCAATTACAAGCAACATGAAAGGAAAATAAAAGACAACAATTACAATCTGGATTGACAGGGAAAATTGGATTGCAATTATATATTGCCTACTACAAAATAAATCAAATATGGTATACCCTGAATATCCCTAATACAATAATAACATACTTATTCACCTAGCACTAATAAATCTAATATAATAATATAAAGCTTTAGTAAATAAAACTTTATTAATTTACTAATTAGTAAATAAAAATTTACTAATTAAAATATATGTCCTCTAAAAGTTATTAAAAATAGTAATAACTAAGCAAAAAGTTGATAACATCAATCAATGTTATTATGGTCACAGACCAACATTACAAATAAAAACATTAAAAGCAATAATAAATAAAACAGTCAAAATAATATATTATAATTGGTGATGGATTATCAGACAAATAGGTTTTGAGCAGGGATGGGTTCTAAAAAATTTTACTACTGGTTCTGTGGCCATGGCTTATTTTGTGGGCGTGGCTTGATGGTCATGTGACAATTCTTTAGGATTTAGCAGAGGTACTGGTCTACCAGACTTTTAACTGCTTGCAGTTTTTGGAGGCACTGGTCTACCCATTTATTTTTGCAGGCACCGGTCTACTCATTTGTTTTTGGAGGCACCGGTCTACCACCACACTGCCTTTTAACACTGATCAGCTGTAGGGCGGCCCTTTGAAGCCCCGCAGCAAGAGTTTAAACAGTTTTTTTTCTTCTAGCCGATCAGCTGGGACTCAGGAGGCAGCGATAGATTGGAGGTGGGGCCAAATAAAAGGTAAGGATAATGCGGGGGGGGGCGGGGGGGCAGAACTGCTTTGGTGACATCATATCGTCACCGCTACAGGCTTGGTGGAACCGGACCAAACCGGGAGGAACCCACCACTGGTTTTGAGGCAGCTTAGCTAATTCTAACACAATTAAGCTGAAAATTATAAACAATAGATGCACAGACTTTTGAAAATAGTAAAACTCTTTAGTATATTGACACTTGTGACATATAAGGAATCTGAAAAAAATTATTAAGTGGTTGGTTATTGGTTATCTGAAGTATTATGAATGAGGTTTAGGTATATACTCATGACATTGTAAAGAGGATTGCAAAAAGTAATCCAGCAGAATTATAAAGTACAGAAAGTACAGACGCTGATAATTATCAAATTAATATGATCATTCATAGAAGAGCTTTGTGGTATTTGATACAGACAATTTTGGTAAGAGTGATTAAGAAATGTAATACAATGAAAAATAAAATGTCACTTGGAGTCTTTCTTGAGATTGAACTAGATGGAAAGGAAAGGAATAGAAAGGAAAATATCTATTTTATGTCTCTATACAGAAAGGTACTATAGAACTGTTGCAGTGTCTGCATTACTTCCTACTATAACAACATACAAACAAAAGTACCTAGGAAGTGCCATGGTTGTATATTCAATTCTTGAATATTTTGCACAAATGTAATTTATGAAAAGTTTGTGAATAGCTGATCATCAAAACTTTAACATCATTTTAGCATTATCCTTTTTAATGTAAATATATACAGACACATATATCAACAATTAACCTACCCCACTGTCTGTCCTTTGATCTTTGTTTTCTGTCAGGATGCTAGTCCGAACCTAGACAAATCAATTGACAAATCAACAAATAATTTAATTTAAAGTTATTATTTGGGAAACTAAACTAGAGACAATTTAGTTAATGAAAGTAATTCAACCTTAGAATCTCTTTTTTCCTGAACAAAAAAGTGGTCCTTTTCCTCTATTTTATTTAAAAGGAAAAATATTTTATAATTGTCATTGACTCCATCTTCCTCTGGTTCTAATTTAACTTCATAGTTTCACCATTTAATTTATCAGAGATTCCTGAGTTTATAAATTATTTTACTAGAGACCAATTAAATAATAGGTAGTCAAGCTTTTGATGGATAAGAAGCAAGTTTGTGATTGAGCTTGGTTGGTTGTTTTCTTGAATTGATGTTACCTAGTTTGATAATGAAACATCTGCAAGAAAACAACCAAGCTCAGAGAACACCAAGGACCCCGCAGTTCAACCCTGAGCTACAAATATTCTCTTCTATCAGAGACAACATTTTAGGACATATAGTAACAAAGTGGGTGAGGCGGCATCCTATATATGGAACAGGTAGCTTTTGGCGGTACTTCACAGATTTCTCTGTATGGTATGTTCTCTGTATGGTATGTCTATTTTAGAGCTTATACTATGTTTTTGTCTCTTTTCTATCTTAACATGATTGAAAAAAAAGATTGCTCTGCTCAAGCAATACACATAAGTTAGTAGTAAATAGTAAGCTGTAAAGTGTGCTTGGATAACTTGTAGCAAAGTAGTTGAGTTGTAATGTATAGCTCAAAATTCTCAGGTAGCTGCATTGAATCTTCAAGTTTTCCATAATCACAAGTTGTATACCACTGACTATATATCTCTAATGGACAAACATTACTTATTGGTTTCTTGAAATCATCAGATCATTGCTAAATATGAAATACTGGGCTAATTAGAATATCCTTATACAGTCTACATAACTTCCCTTAGCATCAGCCAGCACTGTCAAACTCAAGGAAGATACAAGTTATAATGCAAAATATTGGGAATTTTGAGACAAACAGAAACAGATCATATTAGTAATAGTATTTTAAAGCAGTGTTCAGCAGACAAAATAATAGCATATTTTTATTTAGAGGAATTTTGTATCTGGCAGGCATGTTAAGTATTATCACTGCAGAACTGTACAATCACCATGCATGTACTATAGCTTCTTTATATTATGGGGAAGTAAGTTTTCTGATACTTGCGTATAAACAAAGTGAAAGGATAACTTAAGAAACATATAACTTTTTACAGTGTAAACTCATGGAACCAGAATTTAAGCTATGCCTGGATTGATTTTTCCAGTATTTAGCAATTTTAGACAGCTTTAGTCTGCTTACTCTATGATATGAACTAATGCTAAATCATGCTTAAGGCCAACCAGCTAAAACGTCATAATTGGATTTGTGTTTTTGTTCATATTCAACAAGTTTGCTAGATGAAAAGTTGAACTCCAACTTTTTACAGCATAAGCCAATCAAAAGTTTATGATGTTGAATTCCATACATGTAGTGCTTATACAAGGCTATAGGGTTTATGGGTAGCAATTTTAATCCATTAATTAAAATGGTTTCTAACTGACAAGAAACCTGCTGAACTACAGTAATTAGGCAGCACAGTTAAGAATAAATTCAGGCACCAAAAGGTTACACTATGTGTGGCAATATTTAAGGTTCAACTGCTATTTTACATTAGCCACTTTCCTTCCCACTTTTTTTTAAATTGGAAAGCGAAGTTGAAACAGAATGTTCATAAATGATACTCGTTTCTAAGCTGCACTAAGTTCAACACTCCACTAAGGGATAATGTGGTTTATTTGCCTTTGTTCAGCATGTTGACTTAGCTAAATGTGATTTATTCAAGGCAAACCAGTTTAGCATCAATATAAGAAACCAGCCTTTGAGAAACAGCCAGAAGGCTTACTACTTAGATTAATTACCAGAGTGCAGTATCAGGTTTATCATGAGGACTGTAATTGTTGAATTGCATAACTACCAATGCCAATGTGGAAGAGGCATTTCCTCCTCTCTACCCATGCAGCAAGGAAAATCTCTTTTAGATGCTTTTTATCCAGCAAAAAACGTGTCACAATTTAACACATATTTTCTTGAAAAATGTACACTTAATGTAGCTGTAATTCACTAAAATTATTAAATTAAAAATCCTTTACTCAGGTTGACGCCATCATAATCAGGGGCTCTGTAACACAATAGGAAGCGAATTGAGGTATTTAGTGATAGATCACAGATAATGGTCTCAGGAAGAACAAGCTCTTGTGTTACTTGAATATTTTTCAGATCTAGGGACTTTTTATTGAAGATGGCTATACCACCTCGTCTTTGGATTTCACCGTCAGACCGGTGGACATGGTAGTCACTTGTAGTGGTAATGAAGTCAAGAAAGGATTTGTTTAACCACGTTTCGCAGACAAAAATTATGTCAAATTGAGCCATATTTAATAAAAAAAGAAATTCCAGCATTTTGTTTGCGAGACTTCTTGCATTAAGTAGTTTGCATTTAAGGTCTGTAGCAATGAACCTGGATGATCTTTTGGGCGTGCATGCCTAGTTTTGGATGTTGGGGTGTTGAAGTTGTTGATTGTTGGTTATTGGGTTGTTGTGGTTGTGGGGACGTAAGCTGTTGGTCTTGTGTTTGATTCAGTCGGTGCGGTAGTCGATGTAAAGGTCAGTCTCTCCATGATCTAGGCGTCTTTTGAGCTCTGCGCGGAGCTCACGGGAGCATGCACACTGTAATATGGATAGGTCAGGCCGCGAACACAGTTTATTATGGTTAGTGTGGTTTCTGGCAAGTGTGTTTATTGAGTGGATGAATTTGTATTTACTGGCCTCACTATTGCAAATGATGTAAGATCCAGGCATCTTTTGAGCTCTGCGCGGACGTCACGGGAGCATGCACACTGTAATATGGATGCTAATACTTAGCAGGAGCTTCCCAGATATTTCAATAATGTGGTTATAAACCAAATCCTTACTGTAACCTAGGAACTTCAGTCATAACAAACAGTTGATAGTTATGGAGCAATACAAGGGAGATTCATACCGAGCATTTTTTCCCCCTGCATCACAACAGAATTCATGTCTTCCATTTCTTGTATGAGCCATTATTGGCAGTTGCATATTTATAATCTCCACATTTCTGCTCTGAGACGCTCTTACAACTAACAGGATCTTGAGAGCTGCATATCAGCTAGCTCACTATAATCACTGACTCCTTATTGAAACCAGCTCTAAATTCCTATTTTTAATCACCTTACATTTTTCAATGACAGAAGCATATTTTAAGCCCTCTTTTGGAATTTATTCAGAAAGAAGCATTTCAAGTGTAGATCAATTCAGATTTGAAAAACTTCATTTTTTTACTGTATTAATCTTGGCAAGCAATCAGACTGCCCATTGAACCACCTATAATATTATAGCTATAGTTAAGATTTGAAAAGGAATTCACTGTAGAGCCCTGCAATGGAATCTGCCCAAATAAATCATCTAAGGCCATGATGGCGAACCTATGGCACGCGTGCCAAAGATGGCACACATAGCCCGCTCTGTGGGCATGCGCACTGTCGCCCAAAATCAATAAACCAGGGGGCTTATAGGGTTTTGCCTCTCTAGGAAGCAGGACTCTTTGGCTGAGCGTCTGGGAGGTCGGCAGGACATGGTGGGAGTGATTTGCAGTTGCTCTTCTCTGCCTCAGAAGCCCTGAGGAAGCGGAGCCTCTTTTCTCCCCCTCAAACTGGGAAAGGAGCGTGGGTGGGGGAGGGTCTGCTGTGACTGAAGGCAGCCTCGGAGGGAGTTTCTCCCATCGGGCTGTGCTGAACCTGGAGAATGAATGGAGGCCTGGGGGCCTCCATTTTGACAACCGCTCTCTCGGTGCCAACCCCTTGAATTAGGCAAGGTCGGAATTCCGGTTGACGTCGCAGTGGGAACGGACTAGAAAATAGCGTCCTCTGATGAGCCATGCGAAATCCAGCTGGATGAACCGCTGCTGGGAAGCTTTTGAGCCATAGCTATCCTGTAGGGACGGTGAAGAAAGGAGAGGTGTTTCATGGACCGTGAGGAATTGGCAATTTCCTTGCTGGAACAGCTCTCCTGAAGCAGCAGCAGGGGCGGCAGCCATCTTAGGGTGGCCACCTTGTAGCGTTTGGGAAGAGTGCTAGAACTGGGTGAGATAAATGCCAAACTATACTAAGAAAAGTTGAAATTGAAGTTTTAAAAGAATTGCAGAGCTTGGACTAGTGACTATCTGGCATGGGGGGGGGAATCACACATGCGGAACAAAGAGAAAGCATGAACTGTAATATAAAGAATCTGAGAGGAAGTCTTGGATTTGGAAAATTGGGAAAAGCAAAAGATTTTAAAAGGGAAAAAATGATTTTCGGAAGATAATAATTTACAAGAGAACTTTAAAAAATTACTGGACAATTGGATTAAATAGACTATTTGGTAACGGAGTAGAAATGGAGAGTGCCATCTGCTAGAGGAAAAAAAAGACTAATATTCTGTTCAAATAGACAAAACAGAAGAAATAGCAGCTGGAAATTTTGACCTTGGTCATACAGAAAAAGGTAAGTTAGACACTGTGAGAACATTTAAGGAATGACTGTATTTTACATCTGGGTGGTTGTTTTATTTACCTTCTCTTCTGGAAGATAGCTTCATAATTGGATTTGACTGTTGCTGAATTTGGATAATAATTAATAATTGAGAAGAACATTTCAATTTTAAAGAACAAAAGGAATGACCGAAGAAGGAAAGATGAAAAGAAGCGGAGATACAAGAAACTATATAGACTTTAAATTCTGGTCAAGTTTATAGAGATATAATTGGGGAGGTATTAGTAACCTTTTAAATTGCTATAAAATGGAGTTGCAGATGTATGAAGAGTTACTTTTGATGTTTAAAAGCGTGAATCTTTACTAGGCAAAAAAGAAACAGAAAATTCATTTAAAAATACAGAAAAAGAAAAGGAAGACAAGTTGGAAAAGGGAAACTTATATGAGAAACCAGAAATTAACAATGTTGAAGAGAAAGTATCAAAAAATAGAAATCAGATAGAAAATATTAAAGAAATGTTTGGGAATGTCAAAAGAGCAGAGAGGAAAGGGGGAAAATCCCCCCTAAAAAAGAAACAGACAAAAGAGAAAAAGGGGAATATCTGGAAGAGACAAGGGGAAACTTTGGTGAGGGATGTTCGAACAATACAACAAAAAAACATAAAAGGAAGCCAGAAGATGAAATGTAACAAATATTTTTTAAAAAAGAGAGAATTGAGAAATTAGAGCAAGATAAAGGGCCGTGCAAGAACTATTAGGAAAGGGGATGCTAAAAAAATTTAGAGAAAATGGTTAGAAATGAAGGATGATGAGGTAAACTTTAGCAAATATACATAAGATAGAGTAATAAATGAGAATGGGAAAGTAGACAATTTAATAATAATAGTGTTTTTGATAGTTTTTTTAAATTAGAATGAAATTTTAATTGTTATAGTGGTGGTAAGAGAGAAGAAGTATAGGATATACTGTGATGTTAGCTACATGAAAGCATTGAAAATGAAATGATAAAGAAATATATGAGAATAACATGCCAGAAGTTGAAAAAATAAGATATGGTGGAAAATGATTATAAGTGATTATATGATAAAGATGAATGAATAGAATTTGTCTACATTAAATCTTAACAGAAATCTGAAAATAACTAATTTGACAATATTATTAATTTTGATAATGATGTGAATTAAAATGAACATTTAAAATGCTAATTGTATAGAAAATAACAATGTTGAAATCATGAAACTGATTATTTTTGCAAAGAAGAAGAAATAGGACATGCTTATGATAAACCACAGCAGATGGAAAGGTGAAAATAATTAATTTAACTATATCATTAATTTTGATAACAATGCAAATGAAGATGAGTGTTTTACTGTTAATGATTGGGAAGAAGGAATTAGAAAGACACTTCCGGAAATGAAGAAAGATTGTAAACAACTGGAGCAATTGTTGAGAAGAAATATAAGGCGTAAAGTGATGTTATTCAAATATAACATTGAAAATGATAAAAAATAATGGAGGAAAATTGATATGGCAGAAGTTGAAATAATAAGATATGGAGAAAAATGATAAATCTGTGATAAAGGATTACACTAAAGAGATGAATATTGGAAAAAATGGGAAGATTAAGATGTATTATAATGATGATTTTGATTATGTATAAGATGTGACCCGGTCAACACTCTGTTCATAAAATATGTATGATGAAAGAATTTTTTTAAAATAAAACTTGTCTTAAAAAAAAAAAAAGAATTAGACAAGGTCAAGAAGACATGACAGGAATGTCCTTTAGTGGCTCACATGTTTAGGGCACTGGGCTGACAACTGGCAGGCTCACATTTGAGACCCAGTTGCTGCTGAGTGGTGGGGTGAGCTCCCCTCACACGCTCCAGCTCCTGCCAACAGAGTTTGAAAGCAGCTAACCACTAGTAGATAAATGGGTACCACTTTGATGGGCAACTTAATAGGGACATGAAACAAACAGAACTCAATAAAATGCCATAAGGTAAGGTAAATTTTGGATAACTCATATAATTCATTGAAACACTTCAATTGGGTAAACATAATGGTCATATATTGAAAGACTGGGATGACAGATTACGGCTTTCTAGATTAAGTAAAGATTAAATTAAAATTTTAATTTAAAAAAATTATTTAAAGAGGGATGGGCAATTTGGCTTACACAAAACTGTTAGTTTTCAGGCAGTAATTTCAGTACTACAAATAACTAGGAATAGCTCTCATAAAAGACCAGCAAACAGTCCAGCAAACTGTGAACTGTTATAGTTGAAACTGAATGATATATTTGTTCCATACATGAGAAAAGATTAGTTAAAATGTAATGTTTCATTCAATTCAAAAACTCACTAGGCTTTGCTTTTAGCCTGGATAAAGCCTAGTGAGTTTCTGAATGGAAACCAGAATAATATGTCACAATAAAAATAATCCTGAATAGATATCTTCTCTTTATTAATATCATTAGTGAAAGTAACACTTCACATCCAAATAGTATTACTAAATTATCTATTTTTGAAATTAACTTATTGGTACATATTTTCTCACCATAGACAAACCACATAATTTGATAAATAAAATTGAAGCTAATAAATATAATAGCATGTCTGTATTTTTGTCAGTTGAATGAATACAATAATTGGAAATAATCTCCCTCATTCACCCATCCATCATCTTAGCCAAGTGAAAAACATCAGTATGAAACATCAGAAAAGAAAATTAACAAAGGAGGAAAAAAGAAAAGAAAGCATAGTCACCAACAATGTTTTTGGGTGTTACATGTTTGTGGCCTATATTTAGAGTATGAAAGTTTGCTTTAGTAAGTCTCTGTTGTTCTAACAAGGGTATCATACAAACATGGTACATGTATATGCTGTTCAGTAGATACAAGAAGACAATAAGAAACCTTTCCTATATTATTTCAGCATCAGGTATTGAACAGATCAAGGATGTAGTTGGCTTAAAAAGAAAAGAATAGATAACAAAAAATATATGGGGCCTATCCAGTAAGCCTCTTTGTCAATGTCTGAGCAATTTTTCTACAGGTGCAATTTATATGTCAAACATGCTTTTAAATAACATACATATCTATATCATCACAGTAATCCTTTGACCAAATTGAATGCATCAAATGTATTGGAAAAATATTAACACTTGTCATTTGAGTTTATGTGTCTTTCTTTGTAATAGTACAAATTGAAATGCAGTAGAAAATTGCTATTTCATATAACTACTGGCTGTTGTCTACTACAACTGTGCCCTATGAGGCACTTTTCATAGCAAATTGTAAGGAACATAACAAAGTCTATTGCCATGTACTTGTCTTTGATGTACATTGCACAAAGAAGCTTTTTACAGATCCTCTGTTGCAGAAATGTTTGATCCGTAATGTATCAGGAAAAAAAAAACCAAATACTGTGCAGAAAAAGGCACATACAGTTTCTAGTAAAACACGTTAATCTAGTGAGACAATATAGATAACTGAATGCTTCCTCTTGAATTGTAGAATAGGATGGTTGAAATCATTACTAGAATAGAGCAAACATTATAATTTTAAAAAAATGAATCTACATGAGATGGGCACATGATCAACCCTCTTCTACTTATATTTTGTAAATACGAGTTTCTTTTATTTTGAAGCTTACGACTTAGTAAACCATTTATAAACCATGACTCTTGATAAACCAAGTAGTTAATCTGTTAGAAAAGGGTTTATTTCTTATTTCATGAGAAGGCATGGCTAATCATAAACTTCATATTGTTGTCAGAGTGGGAAGCGTTAGGCTACAGTTTCACAACCAATGCAGTATTCTAGAAACCTACAGTGGTCTATATGGATATTGCAGAAGAGCCTTGTGTGGAAGTCAAATCCAAGACTTTTAAAGATAAAAGTTCTAAATCTCAAGAGAAAACCAAATTTTTCAAGATTCTAGCATCATTTAGCTCCAATGCCACAGTATTTTTTAAAATGCATAATAATTAAGTTTGAGAACCATTGCTTTCTACCAGACTAAATTGGACAAAATATGGTTACAATAAATTATAGCCTGTCCGTTTAATTGACACTTTAATTATACACCTATCATTATTTGACCCATTTATACCTCTCAGTTATAAAACACAAGCTGAAAAAGAAGGAAGAATATTTTAAAAGGGAAGATAGAAGTTTCTCACCTGAACTAAGGTAGGAAACCAATGAACCAAACCATATAACCAAATGAACCAAGTTTAAGTATATAAACTATTAACAGAAATTAAACAAACCTTGCTTCTAAAGTTGCACAAACAAAGTTACCTATTTTGATAAAGTGTAATGGCTCCCTCAGGTGCCAGTTTGAACAACGAGCCTGCTCTGAGGACATCTGACAGGGACCAAGGAAACATAAAAGGCTCAGTGGCAGGTTCAGATGGTCAAGGTGAAGCTGTGTCAGAAGCTTCAAGGGAATCTGCAAATGAGGGACTGGATGAATGGCCGGTTGCACAGGCAAGATAGACACAACTGCAGCTAGTAAGTGTAGACAACCAGCTGGCCACATGGCCAGAGAAAAGACACAGCTGCAGCCAGTCAGTGATAAAGAGGAGTGGCCTCCTCAACTGGATACTAGGTCATGAGGGAGCAGAGAAGGAAGTCAATGGAAGTCAGCGAGGCTACTCATGAGGAGGCAGCCTTACCTTTCCTAATGAGATGTACTGGTCAGGAACTATTTAGTTTAGTGTTTGGAGTCTGAGGGTTTTCAGAAACAACTGTTCTCAATCTGTCGTTTATGTGTGCTCTTGACTTCCTTGGACCTAATGACTTCCTTGTGCCCTGACTCTCTGAATTGATGCTTTGAACCTATGGACTTGCATTGTTCTCACAGTGCCGATCATCCCTTTGAATCCTCATGTTTTAGGCCTATGGACTTGTATAGACTCTGTTGTGCTGTTTTCTGATTGATTCAGTTCCTTGTGCCTTGGATTAGTTATTGACTTTGTTGGGTTTTGACTCTATTGACTTTGCTGGGACCAGATTCCGGAAGAACTATACTGGCAGTTGGGACCTGAGGAATGCCAAAGGGGCTTGGTGGTGTGGAATAAATCCCGCTTTTGGGGTGGGGGGCGGCTTGGGGCAAGACATAAAGAATCTTAATTAAACAAGAATATCTTCTTGTATTAAACAGCCATTGAACAATGGCAATATAAAACACATAAAATTGTAAAAATGAAGAGATCACAGCAAGTATAACTAGTATAACTGGAAGTTATACTTATTAGATCAAGTATGAGTTAATATTTTGACTGCCCGTATGATGAAATATACTGTATTTTTCGCTCCATAAGACACACTTTTTCCCTCAAAAGTGGGTGGAAATGGTGCCGGTCCTTTGATGAATAGCAGCTGGGCCACGGCGGCAGGGTCCTTTTATAGTGCTGAACCCTGCCTCTTCTGTCTTTGTCATTGCCCGCCTCTTCTGTCTCTTTTCTGCAGTGCAGGAGTCAATAGGCAGAGTTGGCACATAAGAGGACACCTATCTGTGGTCCTCTCAGGCTCCGCCTGATATTTTTGTTCTTGTTTTCTTCCTCTAAACCTAGGTGCATCTTATGGTCTGGTGCGTCTTATGGAGCGAAAAATATGATAGTTGGTATCTAAGTAATTGCAAACTTCAGAGCATCTGGGAATTTGAAACGAAGAAAAATAATTCCACATGTTATTTTGTGGCCTAATTACATGCATCAACTGCATAATATTTCCTCTTCCTGCTTGATATGGCATTTATAATTCCTTGCAGGTATTCCAAAATATTTCAAATGATGTGGGGACAAAAATATTGGCTGGGTAATGAACAATGTCTGCAATAAAGTTGTAATTTCATTATGTTAAATAGTTACAGAACTTAATGTATTGCAACATGTCCATGCAAACTTTACTCCCCTTCATTGCCATAAGGATGCTGAGGTTGAAGTCACTGGAAATACATATCCCATTCTCCCTTACATATTATTTTCCAAGATGCTTTTACAGGTTTTCTACCACATTATTCTGCTCCAACTATTGTAATTATAGAAAATGAAGTAGATATTCATAAACCATTTCACAAATCAGTTTTTTAAAATATTTAATTCAATTCTAAAATAAAATATACTTTACTATACTTTAGGGAAGGACTCGGAAAAAAATAATTTTTGGTTCAATTCCTTCTCTTTAAGCAGTGGAAAATGAATAATAATACAAACATACCCTCAAGTACCAAAAGAAAAACCAGAAAGTAACAAAGTGATAATCATAGAAAAGGAATCATTAAAATTCCACATCAAAGCTGAAGTCTCTATGATGTATTTTCCTGATGAGAGGAAAACAAGTCAAATGTGTCTATTCTAAAACTTCTCAGATTAATCTTCTAAGGTAGAAGTCAACTGCATTTCATTGATTTTCTATTCTATTCCTCAAGAATCATTTATATAAATCTAGTTTTATTTTTCCGAATTAAGGTATTGTGGCTGCAATAACAACAGAAAAATGTTACTAGACCGAAAGCAATCTTTCCAAATGGAAATATAAAACCCTACAGAAAAAACCTTATTGAACCATAATTCCTTTCTAACCCAATACATACTGATATTAATCATTTACAAAACTGACTATTGATGAGAATGAGAAAACAAATACAAATCCTTTTGAAATACCATGAATTAAAACCTGTAAGTTTATTCTATTGATACTATATATGGAGAAATGTCACTAATATTTTTAGATCTTAAATATATTATGTTTAAATTTTATTTCTTAGCTGTCTTTAAGGTCCATAATCTTCAAAAGGTGGTTTATAGTTAAAAAATAAACAAAAGCAACAAAATCATACTGAATGTAAAGAATTTTAACTAAAATAAGTACTTAAAAGTTTATGTAATATATAGAATCTTCATCAATTCTTGTTTTTATTTTTTTTTAAAAAAATACATTGGAATATAAAACAAATAATAAATTATAACTCAACAGAAATATGCTAAAATTAAGTATTGCTTATTGTTTCAAATCTTTGGCATGGGGAAAAAAATCGTAAAATTAACTACAATACAGTTGTTTTGAATATAAAGTTTCAAGCAGTTCTATAGAAACTCTATATAAATACTTTAAATCTTGTGCTTTGAATTGTTTTTCATAATATAATATTCACATTTTAAAGCATTACTGATGGGCTGCAAAAATGTGAGCCTCAATATAGGAATACCGCAGTTATATTACCTCTCTTCTCTTCAAGACTGACCTTTCGATGTTGCTTAACATTCAATAATCAGAAACAGCTTTCTAGGGTTTCTTTCTTTCTTTCTAGACATTTCAACTTGATCCATTCCATATGCTGATCATCCACCATTAGGTGGATATGTTATACAAAGTATTAACTCTTTACTTTCTGAGCTAACCTATAATAACCTCAGCAAAATGCAACATGGAACACCAAGAAATAAAGGAATGAAAATAATAAAGAGAACCGATTAAAAGATCTTAGCAAAAGTAGTAAGATACCTACTGTGTCTTGAGATTTATCCTTGACGTCATAGACTGTTAGTTTTATTTTAGTCTCTTCGTAGATAGGGTAATCTGGGGGGAACGTCACACCAGTCAAAAACAGTGGGTCTTTTGTTCCCTGCATAGCATAAGGACATAACTCAGATTTAGCTAGGTAGCAGCTGTGTACCGTCTTGGATTCAATTATGGTCAAGAGCAGAATAGTTACAGAGATTTCCAAATGCAGTACTTCTAGAGAGGAAAAATTGATTTTGATTGCCAGCAGAGTGAAAAATGCAAAATATAATAACTCTCAAAACACAGGTGAACGTTTCAGGATGCAAAACTTAAATTTGCAAGAGTTAACTATTCCAGGTGATTGTGTTAGAATATGCAGCATTTTTTTCTAACTAAGAGGAGCAGTTCATCCACTCATCCATTATAGAAGTCATGTAATTTTGCACACATTTAGTTTACGCACTGCCATAAAATGTAAAAACATGGGAGGCATAAACTAAACCAAAAACAGTTGTGCCAGAATTATAAACAGTTTGGAGAGTAAAATAAATAAAAGAGCAAAATAAATATTTTTAAAATAAGTAGGATAATATGGTTTGGAGTGGTATACGAGGCACAAGTTTAGCTATTTTTATCTGCGCATGGAACAAAAATGTATTTTTTACATTTTCAAAGTTGTAAACTAATTATGAAAATGGGAGAAAATTCAGAAGCAGTCCATAATAGTGTATAAGTCATGCAGCAAAGCTACTTGTCCAACTTATGACTAGTATAAAGATATTTTGTAACTTATGTTTGTAGATTTAACAGCTGTATATTAGCTGTTTGGAGGGCCAACACAGGTAATCCTCAATTTACGACCCCAATTGAGCCCAACATTTATGTTCCTAAGTGAAACATTTGTTAAATGAATTTTGCCCATGTTACAACCTTTTTACAAGTCACCTTTTTCAGGTTTGTTGTAACTTCAAACAGACACTAAATGAACTGTTCTAAATTGAGGATTACCTGTACTTTAATGCAAATACAAAAAATAAAATTGCCCAGTGTTTCTGTACGAATATCAGCTAACTGTAGAATAGGAACGGATTCAACTTGTGCCTAATGATTTGCTCCGAAAACCAAAGCTCAGCTTCCCAGAGGGTCTACACTGACCTGTTCCACTCAGTTCTATGTTTTAGTCAGTTATCAGTACTTTATATAAAAACAACTCAGAAGCCATCCAGAAAATTGTTCAGGAATGGATGCATCTGACAACCTAATTTTTAGAAGTGAATTTGAATGCAGTTGAGTGCAACTAAGTGTTTTTCTTTCTCTCCCAAGAAATATAGGTAAATACATCTCAATATGCACTGCTAAATTTTCTAAGATTAATCTTTTTTTATTCTTGACAAACATTACAAGACGTAGACAAAGCAGAAAGGAGCCAAGTTAAACTAGATAATGCCATGTTTACTTCAATTTGCTTATAAAGTATGCCAATATAAAACAGCCTCTGGAGATAATGCACTAGTAGTCCAACACACCTGAAAATAACTTACTTGGGAAAGGCAGATATAAAATGTAATATATATTGTGACCATAAAGAACAAAGTGCCTTACTGTACATGATATATGAATATACATTAACATTTCTGTAATCAAACTTTTATATTAGTTTAAAACAATGCCTTTGCATCTTTAAAAATTCCAATTAGTCAACAATTAAGAATCCAAACACCAGTCTATACCTTAAAATGTAAGCAAACTTTATCAATAGCAATAGTATTTAGACTTATATACCGCTTCCTAGTGCCTTAAAGCCCTCTCTAAGCAGTTTACAGAGTCAGCATATTGCCCCCAACAATCTGGGTCTTCATTTTACCAACCTCAGAAGGATGGAAGGATGAGTTAAACTTAATTCACTCAGAATCAAACTCCTGGAGTGAGCAGTAGTTAGCTTGCAATACTGCATTCTAACCACTGCACCATCATGGCTCTTAAATGTCCCTCTGCAAAAATAACTTTATTTTTACAGGAGGAAACACTGCAGTTATTCACATTGGTTAAATGAGGAAAAGAAAGGAGAGGAAAGGAAAGGGAAAAGAGAAAAGAGGAAAGAGGAAAGGAGAAAGGGCAAAGAATCACCTCCACAATTTCCGTGCTTGCGTATCTTGCTTGGTTCTGTTCCCCTGGATGCACTACAGTGATCTGCACAAATGTATTCAGTTTTCGATCCCGTGTAGGAGCCACTAAATCTTTACATGCTGGAAATGGTACAGAGGGGGAGGGAAGAGAAAGAAAAAGGGAAATCTCATTAAAAAAAAAACCTCTTAATCACAATGAGCACATTGTTGTGTGAGAGGCAGATTGAACAATGTTTTGAAGCTCTAGAGACTGAAGCTTGTTTAACAGAGGAAGTCTCTTAGAAATACTCCACAGAAATAGGAAATCGCATGCTGCAATCTATTTTGTTTTATTCAGCTAAGCCATTATGCACTTTATGCCAAGTTTTTCTAAGAGCTCACTTCAATTCTTGCAAATTAATACATATATGGATATACCCATCATACTGTTATAAACCACCTGAGTCACTTTGGCAAGTTGGGTGATGTAGGGAAGGAAGGAAGGAAGGAAGGAAGGAAGGAAGGAAGGAAGGAAGGAAGGAAGGAAGGAAGGAAGGAAGGAAGGAAGGAAGGAAGGAGGGAGGGAAGAAGGAAGGAAGAAGGAAGGAAGAAGGAAGGGAGGGAGGGAGGGAGGGAGGGGGAGGCAGGCAGGCAGGCAGCAAGCAGGCATTTCTTTGCCATGTGAGCTACATTATGTGTAGCTCAGAAAAGAATGAAGAAACAATGTGGTTCCACGATAGCCAAACTACTGGAGGCTTTCATCTTTGGTTGATTCTCTGCTGGCATTCCTCCCATGGCAATGGTCTCCTGGTGCTCCTCCCCCACCCCATTGCCCTGGGAGATTAACCAAGGAACACTTGCCCCTGGACATTTCACTGTTTCCACTGTTTCCACTGTTCATGTGGAACAACTAGCTGCACCTCCTGATGGCTGGGTGGGGCAGGCAGTGGCCTTGGGTGCTGGGCCGGGAGACAGGAGAGGTGGTGCTTGCTGCGCGGGGCAACCAGCCATACAGCACCTCCGGCCAACAGTCCTTTAAAGCAACAAAGGGGACAAAGAGGGGCAGGGCAGGGGGAGCCTGACATTTTGTTTGCAAATGTCATTCTGTCACTCATTCCTAAACAATATCCTTGAGAAATGAGTTTTTCTACAAGAAAAGTGCAAAGTTATGGGAAATATATTGTTTAAATTAAGAACAGTTCAGATAGACAAGTTTTGAAATCCCTTTCATATAGGAGGCACACTATCTTTTTCCATTTAATCCCTTTGCATTTCCTTAGGAAATTACAAAATTCTCTCAAAAACACTTTCTACTTGGCAAATAGACTTTAAAGCTTATTTATGTGTTTAATTAATATGTTTACTCATAGAATTACCAAAATACTGAAAAGCTAAGAAGATTAATAGACAAAATAAAAGCAATAACATTACAGTTTTAATGGAAGGATGGGTGGTTAGCCTATCCCTTCTCAACAGTGACCCTTAAAATTGCTACTTTTCCCATGTAGCAATGATACTTTAAATGACTTTTCATTCTCTACAATGAAGAAAGTTTAAAGTATTGCAAAACTACTTAGCTAAAATTAGCTGCTTGCTGAACATTACAATTTTCCATCGAGATAAGAGAATAGCATGAATGGCCCACCAATGATATTTCAGGACTAGAAATTACATAAGCCTGCTTAAATATATCCCAAGGCAAGTGAGGAAATTATACAATTATTACAAATTGTCTTTGCCAAAATAGTTTCCATCATCATCTTGCCACTTCTATGTAATATCAAGCACATTCAAACAGACTGTTGATAAACAGAAAAATTAAACAAGTAATATAAAGATTTGCCAAATGCTGCTTGATAATAGGTTTTCATCACTTTTTCTAATGATTTCAAACCTCTATAGTCAGAACTACCACAGTTTTAATATGAGGTAAAGAAAACCATGCAAAGGTCCATCAGAAAATTGAAGGAGCTTTTCTTCAAGCACAAATCTATGAATAAACAAACTTTCCAGGAATCTAATACTAAGATGTGGTTTTTCTAAATCTGAACAAATATTATGTTCAACATGGTTCAGTGTTTTTAAATGCTTATATTTTGACCCATTCTCTGAAGTTTCAGTAATTTTCCTTCTGCTTGAAGTATAATAAAAATAGCTCAAAGCTTCTTAATTAACCTAGAATGTCAGATTAAAAAGCATTTCATAAAACTGATAAAAATTGCAAAATAATCATAATCTGCAAGCAATAGCATAGGTCCGTGATGGCGAACCTATGGCGCTTGTGCCACAGGTGGCACGCGGAGCCATATCTGTGCAATGCAAGCGCTACCCTAGCTCAGCTCCAGCGTGCATGCACGCACCAGCCAGCTGATTTTCAGGCCTTCCGGGCCCACCGGAATTCAGGAAATGGGCTGTTTCTGGCCTCTGGGAAGGTGAGGGAGGCTGTTTTCATCCTCTCCAGGCTCCAAGAAAGCCTCTGAAGCCTGGGGAGAGCGAAAAACGGGCCTACTGGGCCCACCGGTAACCTTTTTGCCATCGTGTGCCAAAAGTGGGGGGGGGAGCGCAGGGGGCGGGGTCATGCTCGCATGCAGGGGAGAGGGGCATGGAGGACATAGAATTATGGGTATGGGCACCCACGCGCGCAATCCCCCCTGTGCTCCCCCCGCTTTTGGCACGCGATGGCAAAAAGGTTAGCCATCACTGGCATAGGTGAATCTTTAATGTCACATTCAGAAAAGGCTTATATTCTTCAGCCATCTGTATAACATGTCATAATCTGCTTCACTCCTTTTTAAATATTAAGAAACATTCGATTTGTTCGTACTAGACTAGTGACCACAATTTTCTAGTCAGACCACAATGTTTATTTTTATTTCTGCATAATAATTATATATTATACTTCAAAAGATATTCTGGCAGTTTAACTTGTTATGCTAGATACAATATTTTGTATGCAAGTTGCATATATTTCTTCTTACGCTAAGCATAACAAACATTATGCAGTAAACCCCAATATGTCTCTACTGTTTTTTGGATTCACCAATATTCAAATCATTTTGATTTTTATTGTACTCCTTGTTTTTTTACTTAGGATAAAGCTTCTGAAGCTAAATGAAAATTTAGGCAGCCTGGACAAGATTGTAATGGGAAATAACTGTTCCACTTTATTCTCCTTTTCCCAGACCACAGCTCAAGTAGTCTTTCTGGTTCCAGGCACAAAGTTCTGAAATGATGAAGAAAAATTGAAAGGCTACTAAGGAAAAAAATCCTACAAAGAAAAGAGAAAGAATATAGCTATAATTATAATTGTATTATAATTATAGTAGAATAGAATATAATTATAGCAGAATAGAAACTAATCAAGGAGCTTCTCTCCTTGATTAGTTTCCACCCATTGCTTCCTGTCCTACCCTCAGGTGCTTTGAAGAATAGCTTGATTCCCTCTTCTTTGTGGCAGCCTCTGAGATATTGGAACACTGCTACCATGTCTCCCCTAGTCCTTCTCTTCATCAAACTAGACATACCCAGTTCCTGCAACCGTTCTTCATATGTTTTAGCCTCCAGTCCCCTAATCATCTTTGTTGCTCTTCTCTGCACTCTTTCTAGAGCAGTGTTTCTCAACCTTGGTAGCTTGAAGATGGGTGGACTTCAACTCCCAGAATCCCCCAGCCAGCAGCGCTGGCTGGGGGTTTCTGGGAGTTGAAGTCCACCCATCTTCAAGCTTCCACAGTTGAGAAACACTGTTCTAGAGTCTCATTATATATTATTATATATCTATATATTATATATAATTATATTATAAAGATATAATACTTGAAATACCTGATAAAATGTCATACGTGAAAAAAATCAGACATACTTCTAATAGTAACAGATCAGCTTCTTTATACCAATATTCCTAACAATCAGTTGTTGTTTTATTTTGCTGCCTCCCTAAGGCTAAGAGAAGTGACTAATCCAAAATCATCCAGCTGGCTTTGCATCTAAGGCAGGACTAATCTGAGGACTTAACCATTACAACCAAACTAGCTTTTAGCTGTCAACCTAATATCCTGTTGGAACATAAATCATAAAAATAGATTGCACCCATGGCATGAACTAATAAAGAAGTATATTCAACATCTTTAATGTTGCGAAACTTAACCAAAATTCCATTACTAAAAGCATACAAAATAAAATTGACAAACAAAGACACACAACAGGGTGTTCAGAAAACCACCTGATCTTAAATAACTGAATGTGTAAAGTAAAGGTTTCCCCGCACATGCTTGCTAGTAATTTCCGGCTCTAAGGGTGGTGCTCATCTCCGTTTCTAAGCCGAAGGGCCAGCGCTGTCTGAAGACATCTCTGTGGTCATGTGGCCAGCATGACTAAACACCAAAGGCGCACGGAATGCTGTTACCTTCCCACCAAAGGTGGTCCCTATTTTTCTACTTGCATTTTTTACGTGCCTTCGAACTGCTCGGTTGGTAGAAGCTGGGACAAGTAACGGGAGCTCACTGGACTGCTGACCTTCCGATCAACAAGCTCAGCATCTCAGCCACTGAGCCACCACATCCCTACTGAATGTGTAAATACACTTAAATTTAAAACTTCTTCATACTTTTTATCCTCAAAATACATAGCTGCTTCTTCCTTGTTGTCTATTCTTTATTTTAGTCAGAAATGCATTATAATAGTAAAACAATATATTATTACTGTAAAAGAGGAATTTAAAACTGTTCTTGTTAAAAATGGTTAAATCTCAGCAGAATCCACTCAGCTCTTAAATAAATTTACAAGTCCAGATATCCATAGATTTTTTTTAACTTAATACATAGTTTAACAAGATGACCTTTGTTATCCAAAGGTGTGAATTCCAGTTGGAACAAACCTTATACTTCACCCAATTTTACCAATGTTTCATGTGACTGATATATATAACCGTGGGGTATATATATCTACCAGGAAAAAAAAAGGCAGGGGCAGGACCAACCCTACCAACAACAACAACAACAAAAACCCAGAAGTAAAAAAGGTTAATTCAATTACTTAACCTTAATAGTAACAATTACTATTATCTGTAAAATTAAGTGCCCCTTTTATAAAATTAATTGATGTCCTATGTTTATACATGGATCATTCTTTGTCTCATGAATAAACTCCTCTCAAATACAAAATCTTGCAAATACTCCTAGGTGTACACACATACACACACTTTTTCTTCCACAGAAAAAAACAAAACAATAGGAAAAATTTGAAGGTGATAGGAGAGATAGCTTTGGGAAAGAGAATTAGAAAAACAAGAGTGGAGATCATGGGAAAATGAATAAAAGAGAAAGCCCTATTTAGGTGTTTGAAAAAGGCAAACACTTTGTTTAAGCAAGAGCTAATCTTTAAAGGGATTATCCTTTGCAACAGCGACATGTACAACCCTTTACATATCTGCTTGGTCTTTTATCTAGTATTTATTGTTTTCATTTGCTATGTGCCTATACGTAAGTGAAGTACAAAAATTATTTCTCCAAAGAATAATTCTGTTGAGTGACAGATAATAACTGTCCCAACCCTACCAGAGAGCTTCCATGACTGACTGGGAATGTGAACATGGATCATAACATCATAACCATTTTAGCACATTGGCTATCAGCATCTAAGCATCTTCTGTTCTTTCCAGCAACTTTAAGATCCCCTGCCACACACAAGGATTATCTGGGGGAAAATAATTTCATATTTCTATCTGATAAATATTTTTATATATGCCTATAAAGAAGGCCTATTTCTTTGGGAGCTCTTTCTCTAACTGGTTCAGGATATTATTATTCAGCAGAAAAACAAGGGCATTTGTCAAAATCAGGGCAAGGCTTATTAATAGAAAAAGTTGAAGAAAAAACATCTAATACATTTGGAATACAAATTTTCTGTGAAAGCATATTCTGCTGTTGGGATGCTTTGTTACTGATAATTGCCTCCTCTTAGAAGCCACTCAAATGGGAAAAATAAATTAAAATGTCCCACCTACTGTGGTGATTTATTTCTTTTACCTGATCTTCAATGTAAAGGAAGAAAAGCAGGCAGGAAAGAAGGTTAATAGTACATTATTTCTCAGTATTTCTCGGTATAGAGAAGGAAACTATAATAAAAAAGAGTGTCACTGCATCTTTTACTGATAAAAAAAATCTGCCCCTCATGGACTTTCTATATCTAAGATCTCATAAAAATAATTCAAGATTTGTTAAAATTATTTCAGAAATATCACTTCATTTTCAGACTTTCTAAAATAAAAAGACATTTTAGAAATATTAACATATATTGAACACTTTGTCTTACCAAGACTGAATTCAAACTTTGGTTCATTAACAAACTTCTTGAGACCTATTGGTGAAAGCATATATTATATTACATTACATTACATTATTATATATTACATTATAAAAGTATTCATACATGAGAATGTGTATATTGTATTACATTAGTTATAGCATCAAGGAAAGAATTCCATCAGCAGCATTTTAAACTATCACAAGAGCTGCCCTTCTCCGTTTTTTAAATCTATCACTATTTTACTAATTGGAATTATTTACACCTGACAAACACATTTTATCCCTACTATTTATTCACACCATTCACTATTCAGGTTACATGCTCATTCCTTCCCCTTTATAATGAAAAGCAAAACATATTTTCACTTCAGCAGGTTGCATTACTACATCTTGAATGCTATAAATATGTTAAAGTACTTTATATTCTTTAATAGATTAGCCCATCCCACTTGCTCCTGTGAGAAGTCTATTTCAGATTCCGTCTGTCAAAGAATTTTGGCTGGCACGGTTCAGGAGAATAGCCTTTTCTGCTGTGGCCCCTTCCTGTGGAATACTCTACAATCAAATATGAGGTTGGTCCCCATTCTCCTGGCCTTCAGGAAGAGCCTTACAATCTGGTTCTGCCAGCTGGGATGGAGCCCTGTAAGAGGTGCTCTATGCTGGGGTGGCTAACAGGGTAGAGAGAAAATTCCCACTCCATGTTGCCTGTCCTCTTGGTTTTTACTCTTTAACTAATCTTTTGTAATTTTAATTTAATTGTTTTGTATTATCTTTTTATCATTTTGTAAGCCAGTCAGAGTCACAGCTGCAGTGGGATGGGTGGCACATAAATCTAATAGATAAATATTGCAAGGCAAAATAAGATTACAACTTAAATTATGAAGAATTTTAAAATGAAATTTGGTTGTCTAAATGACATAAATTCCAATGAATTTTTTTTAGTCTGCGGAAGACTGCTGTCAAAGCCAACATGCTCAATTTAGTATGCTTAATTTTGGATATCGAGACTTTTGCTACTTCATTTAGAACAGCAAATGCAGCTGTTACTACATCATTAACTGTTGTAAAGCTTTTTGAAGCAGTTTCATAGTAATAGAGCAATGATGAGCACACTAAGCTAAATATCTAATGATTCAGAAGTACAATCAACAGGGTTCAGCAGACTGAGATATGAGATTTGGAGCTAATAATTCCCCCAATCCTGTTGCCAATTTGTAAAATGGAAATATATTTTTATCTATGATATTTTATGAAAGTGAGTACCTACACAATTAGAATGAGTTTTTCTAACACCATTCACAGGATCATGATACAGCAGATAGCTTATGTACTGAATTTACTTACTTGTGAGTTTAGACTCTGCATAATTATCTGCTTGTGCAGATGGAATAAATTGCTGTTCTTCCTCTGGTGCTCTCTCTTCCTTGATATCCATGATCAATCTCTCAGCCTGACAAATTTGAATTCACAGTTCTTCAGAATTTGCCTGGGTGCCACAGCCCAAGATTCATAGGCAGTCAGTCCTTGGTGCAGCTTTAAGATAAAGATCTGGGTCTCCAGGCTGAAATTCTGTGTTCAGAAAACATTTGACAAAGTTTCATTAAACCAAACTTTACCAGACATCTTTTTGAAAATTATCATGATATTTCTAGCAACAATTTTGCACATCTTTCCCACCTATCACCAAAACGTAAATAACCAAGCTGATGTTCCATAACCAATCCTAGAAGTAGATGGCAGCATGAAACCTCTATTTGGTACATTGTGTCAGGCCTCTCTTGGCAAGACAAAGAACTGCAAAAGCATATTTCCCAGGAGATAAAAGCTCAGATGAGTAGATTTACTGTTACAAAACTATAAAATCATTCCAAAACAATTCCACCAACTGCAGTGTATAAAATGCAAGCTCCATGTGTAACAATCAGTGTTCAAGTTTTTTCTTATATTTCTCCTGTCCACTTTATATAAAGAGCTAGAAAAAAATGTCTTTGGGTAGGAAATACAATTTCCATCTATTCCTCTTTTTTGTTTTGTTTTTGTAACAACTGATTTTTATTTTGAGTTGCTTACTTTTGACCATATAAAAACTAAGTTTCATATTTAGAATTTCAGCAGGAGGTTTTTCCACGCTATTAACTTAAAAAAATATTTTGTAGTCTGAACAGAATTAATCAAATGGATTTCTGAGATTCATTTGAGAAACAAGTATTCATTATTTGTAAGGAAATAATGTTACAAGCTAACCCTCACTTTGTCAATGAAAGTCAGACTGTCTGGGCATTATAACACTGGAAACCTTCACTGGAACAGTTCCTCCTTCCCTTGCCTCACTTTCCATAAAACGAGCAAAACAGAGCTCTGATCTTCAGAGATATAAGGAATACATAAGGAATTCTACTATAGAACTGGAGGAACCAGTGCTTCTTTACCCATTTAATGTCTGATCTTGATCCATCTTCCCCTCATCACTATTATCAAATTCTGGTTATAGCAAATTAAAAGGAATTAGAAAGCTTTCCAGAAGAATTTAACTTACTGGGCTTTGGGTTGCAGGAATTTGTGTTAGGTGCTTATGAATCTCCTAATCTCTTGAAGTTCTCTCTTCTCTCTGCTTGCACCGAGTACGTTACTATAGCTTAATACAATCAAGAAAGGCTGAAGCCAATTACCTACTAGCTACCTCTTCTCTTTTGCCAATCTTTTCTGAATACCTAGTGAGGACTGCATTTCTTCCTAACCTTGTGGGTGCGTTCATGAAAGGTTCAGAGGTTTACCACCCTTCCATGTGCTAAGCCAACTGGCACTGTCCTTGCTCATATCTTGCTCAAATCAGTAATGGCCATCAATGGCTCAGCCTATAATGCCCCAAAAGAATATTAACTCTAAGCTATCAAACAAACCAACCAAAAAATATCAGAGGAGTTATTGGTGGCTAGTTTGTTGTCTACAGGTGAAACTAATCAAGAGAAGGACAATATGGAATATGCCAAGGCCAAATTGAAATTACCTGGCATTACAATGAGTAGGCAGCAACGCGGATTTCTTTATTGCCAAGTTGTGGAAAGAGATCTTACAAAGTTTTTCATACCATCATACATGTCAGGCTCCAAAACTCAAAAAAGACACCCTGGGGTTCTGCTAAGCAGTTTCCTTTATTGTGCCTCACCTATTGATAGAAACCTTAACAAACTAAAAGAGACTACTTGCACCATGAAACATACTCTGAGACTCTCACACAAACTATCTAAGCTTCACTGTCTTTTGCTCCTTTGGAATGCAGAAGAGATCTTGGGAATCAGAAGAGATCTTACAGTATTAATTTACATATCAAACAAACTACCTGACTAGATGGCTCAGTGGCTAAGACACTGAGCTTGTCAGTCAGAAAGGTCGGCAGTTCGGTGGTTCAAATCCCTAGTACATGTCTCCTGCATAAGCAAGGGGTTGGACTAGATGACCTCCAAGGTCCCTTCCAACTCTGTTACTGTTACAATGTATATGCTGAACAATGCAACAGACTTCATGGAGTACAGCTTCAGGCTCCCATGCCTAATGTAAAAATCAATTTTAAAAGTTTGAATGTTATTTTTTAAAAATATTTCCTGGAATTTCCCCAAGATATTTTTTCTACTGTAGACCCGGGTCGAACTCAAAAAGTTCTTTATGCTTTTCACAATATAGCCAACTGAGCAATTGCCAGAGCTATTTACAATGCCAATAGGAGGCTAATGGAGAAAGCAAAATATACAAATTAAATCAAATGTTCAAACACTGCCTGTTGCAAAAGATCAGCTGCAATAACCATTGCATGGTATCTATTAATTTTCTGAGATATAGTTAACTAAAAAACCCTCCCAACAATTGGTGCATTTGTGAGATAAAAACAGCAACTGGGGTATGTTATTGGCAGGGTATACTGATGCTGCAGGAGAAAGGAAGCTAAACAATCAGATGTGTGATAAAATATGCAAAAGCACAGTTTTCTCATTTTTTCCTAATGTTTGTAGCGGCAGAAACAAATACACAATCTGATAGCTTATGCATCAATTACATACATGCCAATATTCAAACTATAAAGAACAAATACTTTTATAATACACATCCTAAATACATTTGCCAGTATAAGCTGTAATATCAGTATCATACCTACATTTAAAAATATTGGTTAAGAGAAATCATTAACTTGATTTGCTAAAATGTTGTACACAACTAGAAAATTTCTAAGTCTACATAAGGATAAAAAATATCATAAATCTTGCCCCCAATTTATAATCTAATAAACTATATAAAGGAACAAAGAAACAGAAAAGAGAAAAATCAACAAGTTCAGACAATTGTATTTCAGTGTAAAGCACGTAATACAAAACCACAAAACCTGGGTCTGCCGATTAACCTGGAAACCCAATGGGGAGATATCACACTGGAGTTAGTGAACTAGGAAGAAGCTCCCATCTCCACTCCATTGCATTCCGAATGCTAACATTTGATTTCTGTTAATTTTTAATATACACTGCTCAAAAAGATAAAGGGAACACAAGCAGAAGACATCCGAGATCTGAATGAATGAAATAGCCTTATTAAATACTTTGTTCGTTACATACAGTAGTTTTGTGTTACCTTTAATTGTTTGAGCAGTGTATAAACTACTGTATGTAAAGAACAAAGTATTTAATAAGGCTATTTCATTCATTCAGATCTCGGATGTCTTCTGCTTGTGTTCCCTTTATCTTTTTGAGCAGTATATAATGTTTTAGTATTTTTTGCTTTTATGATATTGTAAGCCACCCAGAGTTGCCCAATAGTGAGATGAACAGCATATACATTTAATAAATAAATAAATAAATAAATAATACAAATAATACAAATAAATAAATAAATAATACAAAGAAAATGTAGTTTTAATAGAAGAAAATAGATCAGGGTTGAACTCTGGACTTGGTTGTTTGCTTGGAGATGTTTCATTACCTGACTAGGTAGCATTATCTGTACTAAGTGGGTGTGGATTTATTATATTCATTAATTTATTTATTCACGATGACTATTATGCTATTTTTAACACCTGTTCTTTCATATGTTAATATGTCAGTCAATAAATTAATCCACAATTCCAATCTGCACGAACCTAGGAGGAGATACTATTCAGTTATGTTGTGGAGATATAGTTATTCTACATCTCTGTCAACTGAACTATATTTTGTTTATTATGTAGTCTACGGACATTTTTACCTGATGTACATGTACTCTTAGTAGAACTAACAGTGTAGAATAAACAAGATCTCCTCAGATGTCTTCCCGTTACAGGCAGTCCTCAATTTACAATTTCATTTAGTTATCATTTGAAGTTACAATGGTACTGAAAAAGTGACTTATGATCATTTTCACACTTACGACGTTATGTGATCAAAACTCAGGCACTTGGAAACTGGTATGTATTTATGACAGTTGCGCTGTCCCATGGATATGTGGTCACCATGACCTTCCCACCCAGATTCTCACAAGCAAAATCAATCGCAGGGGACCTGAATTAACGACGGTGTGAGTCACTTGAGAACTGTAAAGATTCGTTGAACAATTGTGGCACAAAAGGTTGTAAAATGGAACAAAACTCACTTGACAGCTGCCTTGCTTAGCAGTGTAAATTTTGGGCTCAATTGTAGTCGTAAATTGAGGACTACCTATACTGATCTCAAATATAAGAATTTCCCCAATGTTCTTGCATTTGCAAACCTTTTTAATGGATTTTAACCTATACAATTACATGAGTCTCAAATTTTGTAACATTTAATTGGTGTTACATATTCAGTTATAAAGAGTTTTAAATTCTCAAAAAGCCAAGCACAAAAATTTGGATGGAACCGATTTAAATTAGAAATAATCCCCTGGGGGATGGCGGAATATAACAGCATTTTATTGTCAAAAAGGAATCTATAGCTACCTAAGCCATAGACAACCTTGATTTACCATCTGGTTGCTTTTGTTCATAATATACTTGGTTCGTTCTTCCTCAAATTTGTATACCTAATTTATCTCTAACTTTCATTCTTCAAATATCCATTGTGAGTTTGCTTTTCCATATAATTTCATCATCGATTTTAGGAAAACAATAGGATTAATTAACAATTGAATCTTTGTCTTTTGCATTATTTAATAAAGTTTTAACACATTTATACAGATAGACTACCATTTTACTATTAAACCATGGTAGTATGTTATCCTATTCTTGATCCCCCTTGAAAGGACCACTCAATAGATAATGCTCAATAACAGCAAGGCAGCTTTTTAGTGGACAAGGGCTGCTCTTTACATTTGAAGTATAAGGCTGGCTGACTGTGAAAGTAAAGGTGCAATCATTTCATGCATGAGCAAGAACAGTTTTGTGTTCTTGCTTCAGTTTTGGAGAAAATTATTTCTTTCTGCGATATACCTAATTGTACGATTTTGTTACTGTAACTTTACAATAAAAATAATATTAGTACTTGTCTAATATTAAAGAAGCATTAGTAATGCTTCTTTCTTGACTATCTCAAAGGGCTGACAAGATGTCACTAGGCACACTGATAATCAGATGCATGGGAATTGGCAGTGAATCCATACGATACATCACAAATTGGTTTCAGACACTTTCTTTAATGTAAGCAGTACATAAAATAATGTAATTACAGATAACAATGAACTTTTAGAAAAAAGAGTAGCATAAAAGTAGATTGAAAATAACATAAATTTGGAAAATTATATGTTATAAAGATTGCAATAAAAGAGTAGAGTAGAATAGAGTAAAGTAGAGTAGAGTACAGTAGAGTAAATAGAATAACAGAGCTGGAAGAGACCTTGGAGGTCTTCTAGTCCAAGCCCCTGCTTAGGCAGGAAATCCTACACCACTTCAGACAAATGGTTATCTAATCTCTTCTTAAAATCTTCCAGTGTTGGAGCATTCACAACTTCTGGAGGCAAGTTGTTCCACTGATTAATTGTTCTAACTGTTAGGAAATTTCTTCTTAGTTCTAGGTTGCTTCTCTCCTTGACATAATATAATAAATTGTTTAAATTATGATGAGTTTGGAATTAGGAATGGAAGTGAGACAAGATTCTTCTAGTTTCGATCCCTACCCATCAGCAAATATGGGTGGCATGATGGCTCAATGGTTAAGACGTTGGGCATCTCAGCTGGAAAGCTGACAGCCTGAGTTTGAGACACAAGTATCGCACGATGGGGTGAGCTCCCGTCTTTACCTAGCTCCTGCCAAAGTAGCAGTACCAAAACATGCAAATGCAAGTAGATAGATAGGTACCACTTCAATGGGGAGGAAACAGTGCTCTTTGACATCACACTGGCCACATATCCACGGAAACATCAGACAGTGCCCAGATAGTGCCCTTGAAATGGAGATGAGCACTGACCCCTATGTGAGTTACGACCAGCGGAGTAAAATTTGCAGAGACTCCTTTCCCTTTTTCCTGTCCATCAGCAAAACTTGCAGTTATCACCTCAATGATCAGACAAAAATAAACTAGTTAAAACTTTGTAAGGATACAGAATTACAAATAGCTCTATCTGTCCATCCTTATACAGATGAATGCTTTCCTATAATTGGTTATAAATACAGGAATAAAACCAAATATCCTTCTGATTCATAAATTACTTGGTGTCACTATGATTTATTTCCTTTAGAAGATATTACACTGCTGCATAACTCTCTTGGGCTCATCCATTTGACAGATGTGTTTTACAATTGTTGTCCTTACTTGTTAGTGCTCAACAGATATATTACACTAATTCATCTGAAAAATATAAATTATCAAGCTGACTACAGATAAGATGTAGGTTGGTATTAATTTTACCACTGGCTCCATGATTCTAAAATCTTGTAATATAATCTCATGGTTTGGATAACTTTATAGCCCCATAAGAGGTTTATGATCTTGTGCAGACACTAACAGAGGATATTATAAAAAATGAGCCTGCAGCTGTTCTGAATTCATCCAGAACTATTGTTATGTTTTTAAACTTTTCAATGTTTTTGAAGTATTATTTTGCATTCATTAAATTATAATTGGAATATGTGTTACAAATAGATATATTTATTAGTTAGCAACTCATTAGCAGTAAGCTTATTTAGTTTTTATTCATAATATCATAATGAAAGGAAGTGTGGAACACAGAGGTGCAATTACAATATTTTTGGATTGCCAGACAAAACAAAATAAACATTAGAAATCTAAATTTTATAATTAGAAGTCCTAAAATCCAAATTAGGACCCTAAATAAGTTTTGGGTGTTTTTAAATTCCTTTCAACAAATACTCTAGCATGACATCTTTATAAAAAGAATTATCCTATGCAGAGTTTAGTTTTATAAAAAACAATTTGCCCACTTTCCTACTTGTTGAATGTCTCCATATTGTCATCAGTGAATATTATTGGAACGTCTGAGCAAACAGGTAACATCAAAATTGGTCCTTGTCTTATTTCATAACCAAATAATTCAACATATTGAATTATTATTATATTATAAAAGTCACTGTGCCTTTAGAGTCAATAAACAATTGTAACCATCTTCAACTAAACTAATTCTCTAGTTTTAATTAACGATCAGTCTCTCATAGTGCTGGGTGGAAATTTCAGCTTACTTTTCCAAAGCAAATACGTTCAGCTAATACATTTGACATTTTTCTAAATTCACCTGTGTTTTGGATGCTATCACAATAGTTATGTGAGATTTTATAATGAGATCTACTTTGACTTGTCCATTCCAAAATGCTGTTTTTTTCAAAACCTTGCTTATAAGGCTGTGGTCACTGTCTGGTTGAATGACCCACTACTCTTCAGTTTCAACTGACAGACAAATGGACTGATACTTTGCTATTGAATTTTTAGATATGAATCCACGAATTCATATCTAAATTTCTAAAGCAGAATTCACAAATCATGCCAAGCTGTCCATATCTAAAAGCAGCAACTCAGCTCCAAACTAAAATACCACCAACTCCAGGCTTGACATTTGCGATCATGTTTCTGCTATGCATAATAATGCTCATCTAGCCTGAAAAGTTCTGCTTTTAAACAGTTCCACTTAGTTTCTGTTTAAAAAACAACAAAAGAAAGCTCATCATCTCTAAAAGCAATTTCCAAAGGTAATTCTGTTCTGTTTTCTACATGATGGGCATCGAAATATTTGAAATTTTATTAACAGTATCCACATACTGTACCTTGTAAGTTAACTCTGTACTCCTCTACAGGTCTATGTTTAATGGGGATAAGGAGGCCAACTGTATTATAAACACACACATTATTTTTATATTTTATATTACTATTTCTATCTGGTATCCTGATCATCTATTTTCACTTTACAGTAAGGAAGACAGGACAGAATCTGCCTTTCCAAATTTCAGGAAATTGTATGTGTGATAAACTGAAAGACATACATTTACATCCTTTCATTTGTTTTTGAATAAATGGCCAGGATATTTTAAGTACCCATATTAATTACAGTGACCTCAGACAATAAAGTTCAAGATCAAGATCTATGATTTTTTTTTATTATCTGATTTATAAAGCATTTCAGGCTCTATTATTTGAAATTTAGAAATTCTGGAATTGAAGACAGCACTAACTGCAATTTTGTAATTCATGTAGAGTATGAAGAAATTCAGAAAGAGAAGTGATTAGTATCTGAAAAGAAGGAAGAAAAAGAACGCATAAAATTGCAGCAGTTCTCATAATTCCAAAATGCAGAATATGGCCTAGATTTGGAATCCTTTCTACAGTTCCTATAATTCTGTGTATCTTGAAAAGTATCTTCTGGTATTGATATTTAAAATTTTCTCTAGATAGGTATCTTTACATGATCTGGTATAAAAGCTTTTTATGCTCGATACTTTATGATAAAATTTAAGTTTAAATTGTCGGGTTTTGTAGATGTAAGGTAAAGGTAAAGTTTCCCTTCACACATATGTGCTAGTCGTTCCCGACTCTAGGGGGCGATGCTCATCTCCGTTTCAAAACCAAAGAGCCAGTGCTGTCTGAAGACGTCTTTGTGGTCATGTGGCTGGCATGACTAAATGCCAAAGACGCACGGAACGCTGTTATATTCCCGCCAAAGGTGGTCCCTATTTTTCTACTTACATTTTTTATACGTGCTTTCAAATTGCTAGGTTGGCAGAAGCTGGGACAAGTAATGGGAGCTCACCCTGTTACGCGGCACTAGAGATTTGAACCACTGAACTTCCGACCATTCGATCGACAAGCTCAGCATCTTAGCCATTGAGCCACTGCGTCCGTTTGTAGAAATGGTTATCACCAAATGGCAATGTTCAAAAAACTGAATGCATATCAGAAGAAAAGTCAGTGTTCAGATAAAACTCTTTAGGCAAAACATGAGATCTGAAACTAGCACCTTGAAATACAGTAGTTCAAGAGTTGAGCTCCTGTGATTCAAGTTGACCTTCAAGTAACCAGAAGTATAAAACAGAATAAGAGGCCAGTTTACAGCTTCCAGCGTAAATTGACAGAAAAAAAAGGTTTGATGTTAAAACTTGAAGGCTTATCTAGACATCAACATTTTTCCCTGGTGAAATTTGTTCACCTATAAGAGTGCTATGTTTCAAGTATTCCAAGAGCCAGCAAATCAATTCAGCAGAACTCATGAGGCCTTTTTTGGGATCTGCTGCATTTAGTAACCTAGAAAACTCTGTTAAGATTCAAAATTATGTGTGCGTGGAAGGTAAGGATGACTGCAAGTGACTACTAGCTTCTTAAAATTATATAGAGGACTGAGGACAGCAAAAGAATATATATATATTTGCCGTGATGTTCACCACATGCAATGGAAGCTTAAAAATATTAACTTCTAGAGTGTTTTTAGTGGCCTAGTATAAATTACCATCCAATTTGCAAGTCTAAGATAACACTAATGAGAACATAAACTAGGATTCTCATTAAACAAGAATCATAGATTTTAGTGCTTCCTTCAAAGTAAAGTCTTAAAGGGATGGAGCTCTTGGGAAATTCAGTAAAATAACAATTCTGTAACTTGTATATGTCCTTGGTCTAGAGCCAAGGGAACAGTTAATCTTATTTGGAGACTGGGAGTCTGAAGTAGAATTTTGAGCAGGCACTGGGCATGCTTCCAAAATATTATACATATATATTTTTTTTAAAAAAAAATATGCCCATGCTGCTATTTGTGCATATCTATGGAAATTATACTGGATAATATGTCTTCTGGAACAGTTGACTGGTTTTGTTATGACATTATTACAATATGATTTAGAACTATTTTGAAACTCTGTGTGTGAGAGTGTGTGTGTGTGTGCGCGCATACACACACACACACACACACACACACAGAGCACTCTCTGAGCAGTTTACAGTGTCAGCATATTGCCCCCAACAATCTGGATCCTCATTTTACCGACCTCGGAAGGATGGAAGGCTGAGTCAACCTTGAGCCTGGTGAGATTTGAACTGCCAAACTGCTGGCAGCCAGCAGTCAGCAGATGTAGCTTGCAGTACCGCATTCTAACCACTGCGCCACCACGGCTCAGTGACAATCAGCAATCTGATAATTTCACTTTACCAGAGAATCATTAACCTTAGCCAAAAAGACTTACAGTATGTTCAGGTCCTTTTTTATACCTCAGTCTAACCTCTGATCCGTAGCCTGGTTTGACAACGAGTATAGCTTAGCGAAAACATGGTAATTCTTGCCTACAAGAATGTATCTATGATTCGACTGGAAGCGTCACCGCAAGTCAGTCGGGGAATTAGTGGGCTCCGATGAGCTCCACGAAAACCCGAACTGACGAACCGCTGCCAAGTGTATTTGGACTGGAACCGTCCTGTAGGATTGGAGAAGAAGGAGAGGCACCTCGGAAGACCAAGAGGAACAGGCAAGTTCCATGAAGGTCAGAGGAAACTGATTCAGCAGTGGGGGCATCGGCCATTGTGGCCGGCAAGAAGCTTGGGCAACCGGGCTAAGTATTGAGCAGGAGCAGTGACTGGAACAGAGTTTTGAAGCTGGGTGAGTGACAGCCAACCCATAGGCGAAATAACAACAAAAAGACTTTTAAATCTGAAAAAAACCCAGCGTAAAAATAGTGGCTAATGGGCATGGGGGGAAGAAAAGAGGATGTCTGAAGTGGAATTGAAAGGGACAAAAACCTGAAAAGAAAATTGATTATTGAATAAAATTATTTAGAGAACTTTTAAAAACAAGAAGAAATAACCCCAAAATTGGCTAAAGAATTGGAAAGAAAATAAGTAGATCCTTTTTTTTTACATTAAAAAAAACAAAAGAGAAATTGGAAAATAAGCCCTGCAACAGAAGTGCTGTAAAAACAGAACCAAAAAAAAAAAAAAAAAGGAGGGGAAAATATTGTTTAATTCAGACTGGACTATAAAACTGATTTGGCATTTTCAAAGTTAAAAAGAAGAAAAGAGAAGCTAGTAAAGACTGTTAACGTGGATTGAAACAAAATGGATACTTTGTCAGACTACTGATAAGAATTGTGGATTGTAGAGAGACATTTTCAGGAGAAAAAAGAACACTGCAGTTTGGAACTTTTGTTTTGGAAAATTCTGAACTTTATTAGTGGTAACAGCCGTGAGAACTTTTGGGGAGGATTTCTTTGTCTGCAAGTGGCTTGACATTGGGAAAAAAAGAGATTACAACTAAACTTTTAAAATTGAAATAATCTTAACCCAGAAAGAATAAAATGGCGCAGGAAATTAGAAAAATGATGAAAATGATGTACTCATCATGGAAAACGGAAATAAGGGAAATAATTTCAATATTACATGGAGAATCGAAATCTGAGGACCCAAAAACTGAGATAGAACATGCTCAAGCTGACAAGGAAATAAAGATGGAGAAGCAAGACACAGCGACTGAAAATAAAGAATAAAAAATAAAAACAACGAGATTAATTATGGAAAATTAATTGAATATGTGGATAGTAACAATAAAAAGGATGTTTTTAGAGATTACATTGGGATTAACAATGGAAAAAACAGAGAGAGTGGAAAGAAACAAAGAAGGAAAGAAGGGTGGAATTAGAAAGAATACAAAAAACTTAAATGATTACACTGAGATTAACAGTGAAAAGATAAAAAAGAGAGAAAAAGGGTGGAAAACAACAGGAAATATAGGGCAAAATAGAAGAGTCCAGGACTTTGAAATACAGAATGATTACACTGAGACAAGCAGTGGGGAAATAATTAAAAGAGAAAAGAGATGGGAAACATTGGGAAATATAGGGCAAAATAGGAGAGTTCAAGATTTTAAAGCTCAAAAGAAAAAAAGGGGAAAGAAAAAGGCAAAAATAAAAATGAAAAGGGAGAAAAGGAAAAAGAAATGAAAGCGGAATATGCTATATATACTTAGAATTGAAAAATAAATTGTAGTAAGAAATAATGGAAAATTATATGATTGTAAAAATGAATTGAATAATAATTGGAATATTTTTATCTGCATTTTTGAAACCGAGACAATGATGAGTTTTTAGAAATATGAATACATTTAAATTGTAATAATTGAAATACCTTTAATGGAATATGGTGGTGAAAGTAGAAATGACTAAGTTGTGGTTTTGAGGAATATATGGGGAAAGCTATATGATTAGAGGATAACAGCTAGAACATTTTTAAATTTAACTAGGGAAATTGCAATAATTGAAATATTTTTAATTGTAGATTGTGGCGAAAGCAGAAATGACTAAGTTGTGGTTTGGAGGAACATATGGGGAAAACTATTTGGTTTATTGTTATGTAAAGAGAAAAGATAGTTACATAATTAATTTATTTTTTTAAGAAGTTGGATTGCATGAAAATGGAAAAAATGGGAATATTCATGTTCATATTTTTGGAATTTATATAAAGAAATATATTTATTTTTTTATTTTATTTTATATTGGATTTCTATACCGCCCTTCTCCCTGAGGACTCAGGGCGGTGTACAGCCAGATTAAAAAACATGCAGAACAAATATTAAAAACAATTAAAAGATATATAAATTTGGCCCAATTAAAACTCATTTACCAATTAAAAACGTTTAAAACATTTAAAAACAGTTAAAAATTTCATCTTAAGCCAGCCCGGCTTGTTTAAATAAATGGGTTTTAAGGGCGCGACGGAAGGCACTGAGGTCTTGGATTCTCCTTATCTCTGGGGGGAGCTGATTCCAGAGGGTGGGAGCCCCCACAGAGAAGGCTCTCCCCCTGGGGGTCACCAGCCTACATTGTCTGGCTGATGGCACCCCGAGGAGGCCCTCTCTGTGGGAGCGCACGGGTCGATGGGAGGTCGTTGGTAGCAGCAGGCGGTCTCAAAGATAGCTAGGCCCTATGCCATGGAGCGCTTTAAAGGTGATAACCAACACCTTGAAGCGCACCCGGAAGACAACTGGGAGCCAGTGCAGCTCGCGCAGGAGCGGTGTTACATGGGAGCGCCATGCTGCTCCCGTCACTACCCGCGCTGCTGCGTTCTGGACCAGCTGGAGCCTCCGGGTGCTCCTCAAGGGGAGCCCCATGTAGAGAGCGTTGCAATAGTCAAGGCGAGAGGTGACGAGGGCGTGAGTGACTGTGCACAGGGAATCCCGATCAAGAAAGGGCCGCAACTGGCGAATCAGGCGAACCTGACAAAAGGTCCCCCTGGTTACAGCCGTCAGATGTTCCTCCAAGGACAGCTGCATATCCAGGAGGACTCCCAGATTGCGAGCCCTCTCTGTGGGGGCCAATGACTCGCCCCCAATAGTCAGTGATGGAGTCAACTGACTATATCGGGATGCCGGGAGCCACAGCCACTCAGTCTTGGAAGGGTTGAGCTTGAGCCTGTTCCTCCCCATCCAGATCCGTACAGCCTCCAGGCACTGGGACATCACTTCAAGGGCTGAGAAAAGTTATTTGGTTTATGATTAATATACAAAGAAAAAAGATAGTTATATAACTAACTGATTTATACCAAAATGTTGGATCGTATTACCTAAGGAAATGTATGTTATAAAATAATTGGGTTTATTATTCCTATAAGAAATGAATGATTGTAACACCACATAACTAATTAATTTGATGATGGATATAAAAATAGATGACAATGGGAAATATTACTAATCATAAGAAAGGAATATAATGAAATACTAGGAATCATTATTAGGTGAGATTTTAAAGTTGAGGGGTACAACATAGAATAGAAGGGAAAAATTGAATTTGGTTAAGATTAGAATGAGAATGAAGGGTAATATTGGTTTTAAAAAAATAGATGAGAATAAATATCATGGCAAAAAGGAAGTATAGAAACTGTAAATTTAGTTGAAAAACTGTGTAAATTTCTGAATCGGCCAAATACTCTGTTCAGAAAAAATACATTGTATGTTTGTATGTATGTTTGTGTAAAAAATAAAAAAAAACTTAAAAAAAAAGAATATATCTATGATGACTCTCCTTCATGTGAAAGATTTTACTTTCTAAAAAGGTCTATAAGAAACTTTAAAAGAAAAAAGCATAGTTATGCTCTTAATAACTGGATCAGAATCCAACAGGAAGTAGTCAACAAAGAAAATTGCCTGTTCTGACAATATCTCAATTTTCATCTAAAAAAATTGTTGGCAGCACCAACCTAATTTCCCTTGAATCTTGGACTGGATATTTCTGTAGTTTATACACTGCATCTGAAAGCATTGAACATCCTCCTTAACCATTTTATGAACCGCTCTTTGATGGCCTTTGTTTTCACCCCAGAAGTCCAAAAACTAACTGGAAAATATCAAAACTTCTGGTAAATATTTAGACCTACCAGCATTCCTAAAACACTACATGATGGACATATGTACTTGCTTTCCTCTTCAGAGTCATAAATAATTTCTTATTTCTCCCCAAAGATGGATTAACTCTATTATTATTCCTATTTACAAGGAATCTATCAAATGTGATCCAATATGTCTCCAATTATATATTACAATTTCTGTATTAATAAACTTATGGACTGGATGTCCGCCAGAAACATTTTGGCCTAAGGCAAGCAAGCTGTAGCTCCAAACTTTTAACCATGGATCAATATCACACTGCATATTGTAACTTGGCTGAGAAATATTACTGTCAGCCCAAAGTTCATTTTCATGTACTTTATTGACTATAAGAAAGCCTTCGATTGTGTTAATCACATTGAAGCTATGGAAAGCCCTGCAAGACTTTTTTTTTTTTTAATTTGATTTATATGCGGCCCTTCTCCGGAGACTCAGGGCGGCTTACAATGCGTTAAGCAATAGCCTTCATACTTTTGTATATTTATACATAGTCAGCTTATTGCCCCCACAAACTGGGTCCTCATTTTACCTACCTTAGAAAGGATGAAAGGCTGAGTCAACCTTGAGCCTGGTGAGATTCGAATTTACAGTAATTGCAGACAGCTGGTGTTAATCACAATGCTTTTAGTCTGCTGAGCCACCAGGCCCTTGGAGCTACCAGCACATCTAGTCAAGTTGATGCAATCACTGTACACAAATCAGGAAACCACTGTGCAAATACCATATGGAGACATTGATTGGTTTAAGATTGCACTCTCTCCCCTTTCTTATTCAATCTGTATGCCAAAATGATCATGAGGAAGCTAAATCTTGAATAATCAAAAATTGGAATAAAGATTATAGGAACAATCTTTGATACGCTAATAATACAACTCAACTCTCAGAAACCAAAGACCTGGAACATCTGATCAAGAAAATCAAAGAAAAAAAAATGAGAATTTTGGTCTCTTTCTGAACATCAAAAAGACCAAGCTCAGGACGATTGCAAGGAATGGAAACATCAAAATAGAAATCGACAGTAAAGCAATAGAATACATGGAAAAGATCACTTTCCTAGAATCACAGATGGCTCTAAGGGTTGAATGGAGAACAGAAATAAAATGTGGGATTCTATTGGGTCGCACAACAATGATGAACATGAGCTGAATATGGAAAAGCAAGTGCATCAGTCTGACAGCCAAACTTAGTCTGTGCTATTGTGTTACCTGTAACTACCTATGGTTGTGAAAGTTGGAGCTTAAAAAAGGAAGACAAGAGGAAAAGTGACTTATTTGAGCTATGGTGCTAAAGTAGGTTCATGGACAGCAAAGGTGACTAACAAGCAAGTACTAGAGTGCTAGACGTGTCACTGGAAGGCAATATCACAAAGCTGCATCTTACTTACTTGGGTCATACCATTGGGAGAATTCGCTGGAGAAAGCAATTATGTTTGGAAGAGTTAGCAATAAAATGAAACCAGGATGTCAAAGAACACAGTAGCTGGTTATTATCAAAGCTGGCGCTACTTAGAAAAACTCAAAGTAGTTGTGCAAGATTGGAAGTTGTGAGCTCTGGCCCATAGAATTGCCAAGAATCAGACACGACTGAATGGATAACATCATCATCATCATTATATAGCCTTTAGAGACCCAAAGACAGCCTTTGATTTTGTTCCATAAAAAATGCCTCTGGAGGAACAACAGTCTGCCATCTTCTTAAACTAATAAACCTGTCACAGCACAACTACTAGCAAAGGCATTAAGCAAGGCTGTAATTGCACCACTATTATTTAAGCTTTATATTAGCACTCTTGATGGACATTTGTTAAGCCAAAATTCCATCCTCCCTGCCGTGCCGACCCCCACCCCTATTCTTCTTTGATGATGCAGCCATAAGGTCAGTAACCAAAGTAGACCTTTAAAGATGCCTTAAAACTCTTTATCATTTTCCGGTAAAGAGATCAACCTGAAATAAACTACAAAACAAAAAGTATTAGTATTTTTTAGAAAGTACTTTAAGGCCCTAATTATATAGACTAGGGGTAGCAAACTCATGACGACACGTTGTCATCACATGACGTATTGCAACTTTTTTCATCTTCGCTAAAACGGGGGTGGTCGTGGTCAGCCCGTGACACATCTGGCCCATGAGTTTGACACCCCTAATATAGACAATCAACAGTCAACTTATCTAGCAGGTAACTTGGCTCTTACTTACTTGGGTTGGCCTGTGGCCCTGATGGCAGCGTGCTATATGGTTGATTGAGTGAGAGACAAAAGGCATCCCTGCATCATTAGTTCTCTTGCTTTTAGCGTTTATTTAAGTGTTTTAATTTTAATGTTTTTTATATTTATGCTTTTATGGCATTGTAAAATGCTCAGAGTCACTTTTGATAGTTAGATTGGTGGCATATTAAATGAATGAATAAATAAAATCCCTTAAAAATCTAGATATCAAGTTTTCAGTATTCTATCTGATAATCTATTCAAACAAAAGGGCTTCTAAGTAAAAGCCCCAAAACTGTTCCTTGCAAATGCTAAATTTGCACATCAATTTTGTAATAATTATGCCTCAGAAGCTATTAAAATATTTAAAGCCACAGTTCTGGGTTTGATGTTGTATGGTGCGTAGATATGCATGTAGAAGTTTAGTTCTAGTTTAGAAGCAATTCAGTCAAAATACTTGCAAATCTTCCTACAAATTCCTTTTCAACTTTTAATGTTCTAACATAACGAGAATTAGGCTATATTTCCCTTGGGACCTGATTAAGATTTTGCAGTCTTAGATTCTGGCTGAAGCAAGTCTGTAGACCCATTTCATCTTGCTAGATGGGCTGTCTTCCACCTTAAGACAAATTAATGATGATCTGACATACTGCAGTCTCACCTTGTCAGCACTCCCTGCTGTGGGACTTGATAAAAGCTTGGCTGAATTAAGCAGAGGATTTAGGATCTAGATATCTAAAACAATAGAACCAAATATCTCATCCCTTTTACAGTACAACCGCACCTTCTCTCTAGATTATCCCTAGAAGTAAATAGTCTTCTGTGTGCAACATAGAAGATAATTATCTTTAATTTAATCTTTAAATTATCTTCTATGTTGCACACAGAAGACTATTTACTTTGACCCAAATTGGGGTGCTACCTATTAGAGCAACAATTGGGATCCCAAGCTATCCCAATATAAGCTTCCTATATGAAAGCAAAATGTGTTTCTATTCAGATTCAGAATTAGCGCTGTTCTCACATATGCCATTAAAATCTCCATTGTCCACCAAATGGTGATCAAGCTTAATAATTCCAATTGTTAACATGCTAGTTGCATTTGTGACAATAGGCAATTATCCTTGCCCAACTATGTTTCCCACCAAATTCCCCAAAAGGCAAAACTGGAAATACAGTGAAAAGGTGTCCAATATTATTGGATCCAAAGCAAACCTCTTCAGGATACAGTGCACTACAGCATTCTTCAGGGCTGCCATAACCACACATTTTACAAAAGAAGCACTGATCAGCTCCCAAATCCCATTATTCATCCCCCATTGCCAAACCCAAAGGAATCAAGTGGAGCACGGATCTAACCCACAAAGTGTTGCTCCTTTCATATCTACGGACCGCACCCAATTTACCCACATAATGTTGTGCAAATAACTCAAACCTATGGATTCATTGTCTTCCCACCCTAACATGTATCACATTTGAATATTTATATCACTTAACATAATCCATGATCATCCTTTTTAGGAAACAAAGTTCTCAATATAGTATTTTGCCTTTCTGGACAAGATCTATTGTGAGCTTACTCATTGGAAAGCTTGAAAATAATTGAAACCAATTTGCTGTCCTTCAATTTTAGTGCCTTCCATAGGGTGAGAATTACCATCCATAAGAATAGGGAAACCAGGTGTACATTTTAAACATTAACCTATACAGTGCAGATCAGTGGTGGGTCCCTCCCGGTTCAGCCCAGTTCCGCAGAGCCGGTAGCGGTGACAATATGACATCATCGAACCGGTTCTCTTTGTTCGGGAGCTGGGCCCTCCCGCCCCGTCCGCGTTATTCTTACCTTTTATTTGGCCCTGCCCCCAATCTATTCGCTGCCTCCCGAGTCCCAGCTGATGGCTAGAAGGAAAAAAACTGTTTAAACTCTTGCCACGGGGCTTCAAAGGGCCGCCCTACAGCTGATCAGTGTTAAAAGGCAGTGTGGTGGTAGACCGATGCTTCCAAAAACAAATGAGTAGACCGGTGCCTCCAAAAACAAATGGGTAGACCGGGAAACTCGAAAAACAAATGGGTAGACCGGGACACTCGAAAAACAAATGGGTAGACCGGGACACTCGAAAAACAAATGGGTAGACCAGGACGCTCCAAAAACAAATGTGTAGACTGGTACAGCTCTGCAAGCAGTTAAAAGCCTGGTAGACCAGTACCTCTGCTAAATCCTAAAGAATTGTCACATGACCATCAAGCCATGCCCACAAAATAAGCCACACCCACAGAACCGGTAGTAAAAAATGTTAGAACTCACCCCTGGTGCAGATCAAAAGGAACATTTAAATCAACAGGATATTTTTACATTAGTTATGGATCACATTGAAAAGGACATCGTCGTCATTATTATAGTTCTTATTATAATTATATATACTGTTTAGAAATGTAAAGATGTTCTCAGATTGATCTCAGCTCTTGGTGAAAACAAATAGAGTTAGGGTTTGTTAAGTGAGTTTTGCCCCATTTATAATCTTTCTTGCCGCAGTTGTTAAGTGAATCACTGCAGTTGATAAATTAGTAACATGGTTGTTAAATGATTCCCAATTGATTTTGCTTTTCAAAAGGTCGGAAAAGGTAATCATATGACGTTGAGACACAGCAACGGTCATAAACATGAACCAGTTGCCAAGCATCTGAATTTCGATCACATGGGCATGGGGATGCTGCAACAGTCATAAGTGTGAAAAATGGTTATAAGTCACTTTTTTCAATGCTATTGTAACTTTGAACAGTCACTAAATAAAATGTTGTAAGTCGAGGGCTGCCTGTATAATAATAATGTTTTAATTTATTAATTAACTAATTTAATTAAATAAAATAAAAAGAGGACTACTTGTATTAATAATAAAAAAAATCACAAGGAAGTTCCAGGGCTATATATTACCCTGGAAAGTCAGGAGAGGAGAAAGGACTGGAATAAGGCAACAACAACCCAGTTCTCTATCATTGCCAAGAAAATTATGTCTTATGACTTACACTATGTCTAAAAAAATCACCAGAAGGAAACTTTATCATTTATATTTGTCGGAAGTCATCTTTCTTGAACTAGAGAGATGATTCTTTACATGGATGCCTTTTCTAAAGTAATTTGTCTTCTAAGATATACTAACAGAGTATCTTTTGCCTTGAACAACCCAATCACCCTAGCTCTCATGTAGTTTCTTTATGGTCCCAATAGACAATAAATGCATCCATCATCTGCTTTGTTTTATGTTATTATTTTATGCACTTGTCCAGCTTAAATTTTATTATTCATGCATGACAGGTACTGTATTATTAAAGTTATTATGCACTCTAGACTTTGTTACAAAACAAGTGTTTAAAACAAGAATTATGTGCCTAAGCAACAAAATGTCTCAAAATTTCTTTTTTTACCTATTCCGCTAAATATAAAGAATATAATGGCATTAGAAAGTCTCAAAAAGACATCACTACCACCCCAAATTGCAAGGCTTAAACTGCTAGATTGTTAGAAGGCAATGATCCATATGAATAGCAAAGTGGTTTCAAGTATTAACATTCCTCAGGGTAAAAACTACACCCACACAATTATGGCATGCTGATTTCCATTACAGGGTCCATCAGAAAAAACTAGTATTTCTTCCATATTATATTGGTTGTTTTCTTAAAAAAAGAAAAAAAGAAAAAAAGCTAGTAGAAAGTTTATTTGTCCAGACTTTGAAAAATGATACATTAAACTTCAAATTAACATAAGAGGATGCAAAACACAGAGAAGGGGTGTTGGTCCTACCTGTGACGCACCTTCTTGTTGGCTGAAGACAGCAGCCAGGCATGGTTGTACTTGTCTGTTCAGATTGATGGACTGAGTCTGTCATAGTTGTTAAGTCCCACCCTTGTTGCTAGGGGCTCCCAGCTTTTGGCAAAGACGAAGAAACAGACTTGACGTGTGGGAGAAAAAAATAGAGTTAGCAGAGAAAGGACCAGACTGACAGAGGGTGGAGCTGGCTGCTGTCTCCACCCAACAAGAAGGTGCGTCTCAGGTAGGACCAATGCCCCTTCTCCATTGTGGGTGAAGCCAGCAGCCAGGCATGGGACATACCAAAGTTCATTGTCCCTAGGTACGGGCAGGACCAGTCTGGTCCGAAGACTCCACCCCAGTAAGAACCCTTTGTAGCACTCTACGTCCAAATGCAGCCTCAGCTGAGGTGAACTTGTCCAACTTGTAGTGCTGGATAAAGGGGGAAGGGGAAGTCCATGTCACCGCCCTCTCCAGCAAAGACGCTTGGGTGGCCCAAGCCGCTGATATAGCCACACTGCGGGTAGAATGCGCCATCAGGTTAGCAGGCTGGGGTAGAGAACGCAGTTCATACGCCCTAGCGATTGTCTGCCATATCCACCATCCGATGGTCAAGGAAGTTACCCTGCCACCTAAAGAGACTGGGAGAAACAACACAAACAAAGACTCCGTCCTGCGGAAGTCAGCAGTTCTCTTAAAGTATACCCGGAGAGCCTTCCGGATGTCCAACGTATGCCACTGCCGTTCTAGGATGTGTGCAGGGCGAGGGCAGAAGTCAGGCAAGATGAGTTCCTGCATACGGTGAAAAGTTGTATTGATCTTAGGGACAAAGGTAGGGTCAAGACGAAGAACCACTCGATCAGCATTGAACACGCAGAGGTCACTGCGCACAGACAGTGCGGCAATCTCCGAGATCCATCTTGCAGAGGTGATGGCCACCAAAAAGGCAACCTTACACGATAAAAGTCGAAGGCTAGCTGTCCATAAGGGCTCATATGGGGGACCCGTAAGGGAATTCAGAACAATAGACAGGTCCCAGGTGGGGTACCTGTGCACCACAGGGGGACATAACTTAGTGGCCCCCCACAGGAACCTATGTATAAGAGGGTGTTGGGACAAAGAAGAAAGGGACCCATAAGTCAGGACCGTTGAGAGAGCCACCACCTGTCTCCGAAGCGTATTGGGCGAAAGGCCGTTGTTTAGTCTGTCCTGGAGAAAAACAAGGACATGGACAATCGAGGCCTGAAGGGCTGAAACCCCTTTACGGTCATACCAATCACAAAAGGCTAATCAAGCAGCCGAATAAATGCGTTCCGTAGACAGCCTCCACGATGCTTGAATTGGTTCGGATAACCTCGGAGGGAATGTTGTCTCTAGTCAGGGCGCACTGCTCAAGCACCAGGCGGTCAGTTGGAGCCACTGAGAGTCCGGGTGGACCACTGCCCCTGGCTGAGAGAGGCAACGCCCTGTGGAATCCTCCAGGGAGGGGCCACAGACAACGAGGTGAGATCTGCAAACCAAGGCCTCTGTGGCCAGTGAGGGGCCAGAAAAATGAACTCCGCTTGTTCCTGCAGAAGTTTGGATATCACCCTGGGGATGAGAGGTATGGGCGGAAAGGCATAGAGAAGGCCTGGCCTTTGTTCCACTGGGAACAAAGAGCATCGACTGCTTCCGCTTGTGGTGTCGGGAACCGTGAGAAAAACTGCGGAAGCTGTGTGTTCAGGTGGGTCGCGAACAAGTCGACCTCCGGGGTGCCAAACCGGGCCGTTAGGTCCCTGAAAATCATCGGACGCAGGTCCGCATGGTCAATATCCTGTCGACTCAACAGTCCGCCTGCACATTGGACACCCCGGAGATGTGCTCTGCCTTCAAGGAGCAAAGATGACGCTCCGCCCAAAGCCCCAATCTCTTGGCCTCCAACTTAAGGGACTTGGATCTGGTGCCGCCTTGCTGATTTATGTGCGCTTTCACCACAACGTTGTCCGTTAACCCTAAGACATGTGTACCTGCAAGAAGACCTTGGAAGGCACGGAGGGCCAGAAACACCGCCCTTAATTCCAGCCAATTGATGCTCTGACAGCTCTCGCTGGTAGTCCACCTGTCCTGTGCTACCTGCGACTGACAATGTGCCCCTCAGTCGAAGAGACTGGCATCTGTAGTTACCACCAGCCACTGAGTTCGTAGAACTGGCAACCTTTGGCAATGGCTGGAGACCGCCACCATCTGAGGGATTTGAGTACCTTGGGGACAGGAACCGTGACTGATGACATGCTTCTGCCTGCCTTCTGAAATGGCAAAAGGAACCATTGGCAGTCTCTTGAGTGTAACCGGGCCCAGGGAATGATGGAAATAGCCGAAATCATTTTGCCCTTTAGCTGCGAAAGTAAGAAAGGGGACTTTTTCTGCACCCCTCCACCCTGGACACAAGGGCCACTAGGCTATTTTGATGCTCCTAGGATAAATAAACTCTGCCCTCAACCGAGTCAATCGCCGCTCCCAAATGGAGGAGACGGGTTGAAGGGATGAGATGACTTTTCTCCAAATTAATGGAGAATCCATGGGATGCAAGGGCCTGAAGGGTTAACTGGAGGTCCTGGCAGGCCTGCTGAATAAAATTAGACAAAATTAAAATGTGGTCCAGATAACACTGGAGACGAACAGATCTAACCCTGAGGGAAGCAGCCAAGGCCGCTAAAACTTTGGTGAAACAATGGGGAGCAGAGGAAAGCCCAAAGGGCAAGGCCCGATATTGATAATGGGCCCCTGCATAACAGAACCTAAGAAACTGTCTGTGAGAGGGGAGGATAGGAATATGTAGCTAGGCCTCAGTGAGGTCAATAGAGGAGAGGAGGTCGCCCTTCCTAACGTCGTCTAGAATGGAACACAAAGACTGCATTTTGAACCAGAGATATACCACATAACGGTTCAAACGTGTAAGGTTCAGAATAGGTCTCCACCCCCGATGACTTTGAGACAAGGAATACACGAGAATAAATCCCCTGCCCCACTTGATCCTCAGGCACCCTTTGGATAGCCTTGATCGACCAGAAGGTGCCGCACCGCCGAATCCATAAGGACTCATTTATCGCTGCTATAAGAAAGCGGACAGCGCACAAAGAACATCAGATGGGAAGAAAGGAATTCTATGGCCAATCCCGATCTTACTGTGGCTAGGACCCACTTATCAGAACTATTTCGCTCCCAAACGTCAGCGAAGAGGGCCAATCTGCCACCAATGGGGGGGGGATCCGAAATGCAGCTAGCAACGGTGTTAGGAAATGATTTTACCTAACTTGTTGGGTTGGCAATATATAAACCATTAATATAGTTTTAAGACTGCTGTATTGCTGTATTGCATCATACTGTGTCCTGATTGGTTAGCTCTGTAGCCAATGTCCTTAAAAGGGAGCTACAAACCTGGTTTGTTTCTCTTTGCTTCTCTTTGCTGTGTTTGCTACTGTTTGCAACTGTTTATCGTGTATGACTACAACGACTGGTAAGAAGATTTTGTTATTGGATTATTCCTGGACTATTGTTTTACTATCTACTGCTTTATATGTGAATGACCTGAACTGTTTATTGGACTGTGCCTTAATATTATTTCCTGAAAGTAAACACAACTCAGTGTTTCTCTGTTGGCTGTATTATTTCCTAATTACTCTCAATCGCTTTTCATGTGCACACCCTTGCTACTCAAGGGTTGCTCTGCGAATTCCTCAACAGATGGCATCAGATCGAATGACCACCTCCCTCACGAAAGGGCCGCTTACTCAAAAAGGGTCTACCCCTTGAAGACCTGTCTTGGAATCCCCACTGTCTGGAAGTGAAAGACCCAGTAAAACGAGAAGTACCCATATGCCCTTCTGGTCCTCGAAACTGGGAACGCTAGGAATATGGAAGGAAGCGGGACTCTCCCGTACAGTGTGCAGTAAGTAAGACCTTCCGCTTATCCTTGGTCTCAATAAGGAAAGGCTCCAACGACTCCCCAAACAATTTGGATCCCATAAAGGGGACAGACGCCAGACACCACTTGTGCCTAGAGTCTGCCTGCCAATGACGGAACCAGACCAGATGGCGAGCCGCCACCGAGGAGGCTAAAGACTTAGCGGCAAAATGGGAGGCGTTAAGGGTGGCGTCAGCTGACAACTGGACAGCCATGACGATCTTGTTTAAATCCTGATGCATTCTAGTGCCCTCCGGTGACAATTTATCTTGCAACTGGCGTAACCACAATAGAGTAGTCCTGTTGAAAAAAGAGGCCGTGGTAGCCGATCGTATCGCCCAGGCAGCCCCTTGATGAGCACACTGAAGAACCTGGTCTGCCCGACGCTCCTCAGGGCGCAGACCTTCATCCGGATCCCCGGGAATCGCAGCATTAGAAAATAGAGCGGCAACAGGGGTGTCCACGGTTGGCACCTGGAGGTGTGCCGCCAGATCAGGTGCCACACTGAAATTCTTACGGTCGGCTGAAGTTGGGGTCGGAACCGACCCTGGCGAGGACCACTGCTTCCTGACTACATCGAGGAACAAATGTGGGGATGGAATGGAATCCATTGGACTGGCAGGCTCCACAAACAGAGGGTTCAGACTCCCCTGAGAAGATGGGAGAACCGCCTCAGATGAACCGGGACCAAGCTGAGCTACATTAACCGCCTTGAATAATAAAGATTTGAAAAGGGTCTGCGGGAACAGGCCAGTGAATGCTGGTTGTTCTGGGGGAAGACCCTCATCCTCAGAGAGATCCGGTTTGTGGGGCTCGACCTCCTCCAGAAACGACGGACAGCTCACATGAGAAGAAGTTGGGGTGTCAGGTTTCGATGCTATCTCAAAATAAATGAACTTCCAAACTGCCCATCTTTAAGGAAATTTTCTCTTTATTCGAGTACAGCAACCGGACCCTGGCTCTTCGTGGTCAATACTGACCTTTGCCCCCCAATCCCTCCCTTTCCGATCCCCAATTCTCTGCTTCTCATTGGCTATCTTCCAAGTCACTCTCCTGATTCCTTTTCCCATCAGTTCACAGGAATGTTTCCCCCCTCCTCATCTCCAAGGAGACCGAAACTCCAAAGGGATTTAGCAGGCAAAAGTTCAGGCTTCATCCTCCCTTTTTTATGTCAGCGCTGAGACGCTGATATGGGGAGGCAGGATGCACAGAATACAAAAAATCCTCCTGGTCTTCCCTATCAGGCGACAATAGTGCAAAGGAGCGCATGGAACGTTCCCTGCTGGTAGGCAGGCATCTAGCTGATAGAGACTGCTAAACAGCAGTATCAATCATCTGCCGAATTTCTTCAGGCGACAACAAAGTGTGAGCACGGTCTTGAGTGGAGCCTGTTCCAACAAGAGCATGGACCGCAGAAGAGGAAGAAGGTCCTGGAAGTAAGGTGGGAGCAGGATCCGCATCCGGAACCACCTGAGGGATGAGAGCTGCGACCGACCCCCACAAAGTAGAAGGTTGAATAGTCACCGGGCAATTTTGGAGAGACACCTGGTCCGGTGTCACAGCTTTAGCCCCTGCACTGGAGGCCTCAGGGCCCGAAGGGCAAACACCTGCCATAGGATTAGTTGACAGGGACAGATGACCTGCAGCCTTGTCACATAGTTTCTTTAAGGCCTTGTCCCGTCCCCTCTCATCCTTCACAGGAGCAGAGGAATGTTTGCTGGATTTATGGTGAGAACGAGAGTCCTTGCTGCTAGTGACCTTGCTCAAAGGGCCAGCGCCCTAAGAAGTTGTGGGAACAGAGTCCCCCAAAATGTGACCCAACCGCCCATTAGTCCCGGCCTTCCAGCCATGCTGGGATTTAGACGTGGCCTTGGGCATGATCAAGTGGTCAGTTTTATAACAGAAGCTCAGTCAGAATATCAGCAGAATTAACACAAGGTCACCAATTGCTCTGGAGAGGCATACTTGTCAAGCAGTTCCTTTATACACAAAATGGTGTCAGCAGGGAAATCGTCCCCAAACAAGATGGCCGCTGGGAAAACAAATTTGGAGGCGAGGCAGCCGCAATCGCCAAGAGCCAACTGACCCAGGACAATAGGCCAGGGAGGCAGGCCAGAATAGGGAGGTCTGTAGTATCAGAACCGTGGACCCTTGTCAGCAAGGCACAGGCCGAAACATGGAGGCCAGTCGAAAGGCACGATCCCTTACTGTCAGGTACTTTTGGCAACAAACAAAATGGCTGCTGGCAAAAGAAAATGTAATCGGGAGTGCGAAGCTCCTCTTAATGGCGGCCCTGTGCAGTAATCACCAAGCTCAAGGCTCCTAAAGCTGCAGCCGCAGAACCGGGAAAGAGAATGCCAACAGCACAAACGCCAAGCAAGGCAGGCTGGTGAAAAAGAAGGAGCACGAAGCTCCGGATGGCTGATAAGACGTCGGGCGGCAACTGACAGTTAGTGGAGGGAGTGCGAAGCCCCACTTGTAAGGCAATGTGTAGCAAAGTCGACAACAGCCACCCGACAAGCCCGCAGGGAGCGCGAAACTCCACACAATCTACTGGCTTCTGGGAGTGCAAAGCTCCACATAAATTAAAAAATGTAGCTCCCTCTGGGAGCGCGAAGCTCCATGCCGCTCCGGAACGCCTGCCTGTTCAACGGAGGGCAATACACTTGGAACAATAGAGAGGTGAAAATACTCCTAGGCAGACAAGCTACTGTAGGAGGAAGAGCACAATCCACAACTGAAAACCAATCAAGCAATCCTGCACTCACGATCACAAGAAAAACACAGTCCAAATTCCAAAGAAGAAAAAGTCACTAAGCAGAGAAACAGTCCCACACACCTGTCCAGACTGAAGGACTGAGTCAAAAGCTGGAAGCCCCTAGCAACAAGGGCGGGACTTAACAACTATGACAGACTCAGTCCATCAATCTGAACCGACAAGTACAACCCATGCCTGGCTGCTGGCTCCACCCACAATGGAGAAGAGAATACTAGGATCAAAGCATATCCAAAAAAGAATAATAATATTTCCAATAAATTCTGAAGCCTTTCTATTCTTCTATTATGTGTCTTGATTTAATTTTTTTAAAGTATCTGACATAAGATTTAAACTTTAGAGATGATTCAGTGGTAATTAAAATTAACAGTAGAAATAAGATGTTTCGAGAAGATGAATGCAATTCTGATAAATCAGCATTGGTCATATTCTCATCTACTTAAGTATATAAATTTAATGGTTTGGCAAAAAAAGAAAAAGAAAATGTGTATTTCGGTAAATCAGAACAGTAAATTACACTCTGCATGATTTTCAATATGATAAAAGGCAGCATTTATTATATGATTCACAACAGTCCAATTAATAACAAGCCTGCATTTACAATTCCATCTAATTGTGATTATACAGGAATGTTGGTGGGCTTTGCTCTGTGGTTGCTTGTCCTAATTTTGGGGGGGAGGGGACTTAAACATGCAAGAAGTTTTTATGTTTGATTGATTTAATGTCATGTGCAAATTGGGAATGGTGCTTTTCACTCTCAAGCTAGTCTGAAATTGTAAGCGGTAAACAGACATGCTTTGGACTGTTTCAGTTTCCACATTATAATGGAGAAGCAAGCCAAGTTTATATAAAACTACTTGTTTGCTAGTTATTCTAAACAAACATTGGCTTGCTTAATTCCTCTCACAAGCAGAAGAAGCCAAGTGGAAGGTCAAACATCCTGTGCTAGAACACAATGTCCTAATGTCTATGTTAATATTTGTTTTAGAGTAAAGAAGTTATAATTATCACCTTTGAAGAGGCATTAAACAAACAAGCATACAAATAAGCTCTGCAGATAAATTAAAAAGGAGTAAATCTTCATATTTTGGAGGCTTTATTTGAGTTCATAAACAAAGGCTGATCATTATTATTTGAGAGCAAGATAAACACCCTTTGAAAAGTATTTAGAAAAGGAATTATGAGGCATTAGCTAAATTTAATATTTTTGTTACTGTGTTTCTAATATCTGCTACAGCCAGAAATGTTGTATATGTTGTAAGATTGGACCAACATCATACACCAAATAAATAAACTTTAAGCTTAATTGCTGAATAGTCTACTTTATTTTTAAAAAATGACAAGATGTCTTAAATTTTACATAGTAATAGTAGCAACACCTGGCTTAGTCTGTAGAGCATTGCAAATTGAGTAAGTTTGGTTTGTTTTAGATGGAAGAGCATTAAAAATACTACAGCTGTCAGCTAGATCTGGGAGCTGAAAGATATGCCAGTAGAACATAGTAGCATGTGTCACCAGTTTTACTTGTCTTTACCTTTACAGAGTAATTCTGTATTTTTATTGTACTGGACATGACTTGAGCTCTTGAGAGAAAAGGAAATACTTAAACAGCATGCATAATAAATGCCACTGTTCATTCTAAAGTGCTCTTGACTGTTAAATATATTTCTGCACCTTTGGACGTATTCCTATTCTTGAATATTTATTAAAGAAATATATTCAAGGCACGTACCAATACCCAATTCATCTTCATTTTCTAAATCAGAATTATACATACTGTAAGGTTGCAGCATTGTGTGCAGTTGTCCAAACTATGGGTATGGCCCTTAGACCTATCCCCAATTGAAATAGGTACTATGACAAGGAAGAGAAAACATGCAGAATGTATTCAGAATTTTATACAACTCCTCAACAGCAGTTTAACTCTGGGTGAAGGGGAAAAGAGAAAAAAAGGACTTAGGATAGGAGCTGTCAGTAGCATTCCAAGGGGTGGCAATTGGTTCTAATAGGGACATTTTTCTGGATTTTCTTCATCTTTAAACTTGTTCTCACTTTGCCAGCTTTTTCCTCTACATCAAATTTGTTCCTATTCTCTTTTCAGCTGAGAGTCAGATAGAGATAAAATCCTGAACCCTTCTTGCCCAAGTTCTTTTAAAAGGTGGAAAAAAATAACTAAAGAAGAAAAATGAATGGATACTTATGTATGCATAGTATTTTCAGGTAAGCTGAATTATATAGAGCAAAAATCACAAACAAGGAAAAGTCAGACAACAAATGAAAGATAAAAAATAAGAGTAGAAAACAATGTATTCCTGGAAATCTTTTTACTAATACAATTCACTATATCATTTCATTTCTTTTTGTCCTTGTAAAGCATTTTTGCTTCCACCACATCCAGACGGTGTTTACCTACTGCTTTTTGCTCTTTGGACTATTCTTTTTTGATCTTATAATTTCTCATAACTTCATTCTTCATTCGTAGATTTATTTTGAGATTTGATCCTCATTCATTTACACCAGCCATTCATTTGTGTACTACAGCCATATTCATTCAGGGCACACTTATTATTGACCCTTCCTCTTCCTGTTTTATAAAGTTCACACTTAACCATCAACATGGTTTAAAATAAAATCCTCAAAAATAGGCTAATATATATTTAAGAGGATGTTCTTTTCTGGTGTCTTGAGATAACAATTCAAATGTAATACTAGCCAATTAAGGTACTGCAGCTAATTAGACACTAATTTGTTAGGTGATTAAGATGTAAATATGATCCCACTTTAAAATGCTTCAAAATCCAAAACTGAAATATATGTACATGACACAATGTCTATGAAACCTGGAGAGATATAGTTGTTTTAGACAAATATTTATTGAATATGACATCACTGAAGAAAACTTCATTCTACTATGTCTTTCTGTGAAAGTTATTCACTTACTATAATCCTTTTATGTGTGCTATTAGTAAACTAAATTGTCTGGCATCACCCAAATTCATGGACTTACATTTGTTGGTTGATTAAGCAAATTGAAGGAAGTTAAAAATTCTTGAACTTTATATATGAAATATCAATTTGGATTAAATAGACCTGCAAAGCTATATTTCTATTAGTTTAGATTAAGACAAAGGGAAATTAGAACTGCAAAATTTATCTTTCCTGCACTTGTACATTTTCATATACAAAAGATGTAATAAATCAAGTATTTTAAACTCGTACATCAAAATAGCAACACTGTCTCTAATCAAGATTTAATCTCCTTTCATTTTATATAACTGTCAGAAAAGCAAAAATCTATCAATATACTACTTTTAAAGCTCATGACATCCTTTTCTGTTAGTTTAGATTAAGACAAAGAGAAATAATTATGCAAAAATATATTAATATTGGAGAGTTAATTATGGTTATAATCTGTTAGGAGAATAAAGACAAATTCCAGTAGCACTTGAGACAAACATACCACAATTTCTGGACCTGATTATTTATGTTTTGTTTATGCCATTTTAGAAAATCAGCTTTAAAACCTTTTTTTCAACTTGAGCACTTCAGTCCTATTAATGTGGAATTATTGCCACCCACCCCTGGTCTTTTGACTTTCCTGCCTCAATCATCCTTACCTTTATTTACTTTAATTTTAGGGTTAATGTTTTCAAACAAGTCACTTGACCAATTTGCTCTGATAAAGCCAATGGTGCCTGCTGGGTGGAGCTGGTGGATGGGGTCAAAAATACAAGTTAACAACTGTGGTAGCAACAACTGTGCTATCAAAGTCCTTTACCTTTGCATGTCTGTGCAATGTGTACTTGTGTTCCCATTCTTCTCTCCATTTTTTTTGCACAGGTGCATACCTACACAGTTCCCAACACTGCCATTAATCAGATTTTCCCAGGGGAGCTTACAACATATTAAAGTCATATTTAAAATAAAATTATATTGTTTATGAAATAATACAACATATAAGCACTATTCTGAGATGAAGAATGATATCATTTCAATCATATGGCCAACCCCTCCCCCTTTATAATGTACCTCTCTGCGTTAGAATATTTATTCATTATTTACTACTGAAGCATATTTTACTTCTCCCAGAAAATGTAACTCTTTCTTAACTGATTTTGAAATCCATCTCCCAAAATTTGCTAGTAAAAATAAATCTCCAAAATAACACCTTTATCATAAGCAGTACTCTATATTAGTATAAACTTCATGAAAGATCAATAAATGAAAAAAGAAGAAAAGGAAGTATATTCTTCTCATATTTATAATATATATTCTAGGCAAATCAAACTATTCAAGCACAGAACATAATAAACAGATCATGTAAGGATTGAAATGCATAAAAAGCAGACATTTCCAAAGCTTAGGGTTTTTCATATCTATTTTAGGAGGGTTGATAAGAGAGCTAATTTACTAACCTACTAATCTTCTTTTAAAATTGATTTTCCTATCAATTTAAATGTGATTTAAATCATGGTATGTTAGGTTTGTCAGTGAAAACAGAACTCTTTTTATGTGCACAAAGAAATATTCCAACTATAAATTTTTGTTCTTTGTAACTCTACAAGCAGGAAAAAGGGTTTCCTGTGTGTTTTTTTTTTTCCTTTTGACTTAATGCTCAAAATACTTTTGCTTTTTTTAAATCTTAAGTGAGAAAAATACTAACCAGTCATAGCATTGTATCAATTCGGAGAACGATTTATACATGTCTCTAAATTTGGGGCTGAGAATTTCTTATCAAGGTGATTTTATTTTCTTTAAGACTATTGTGTGACCTTTAAATATTATATTGTGTAATCCTACATAGATATTATTTATAATGACTCTGTACGGACTCCTGTATGAAAGTGGTATCCTGTCAATATAAATTGCAGGAAATAAAAATATTGCTGGATTTCTGGAATTGGGCTGGCTTATTGTTGTAATAGACTGTAGTGGAGGGAGGCAATACCAACCACTACTGACATGCTTATCAAATACCGTAGAATGCAGCAAACATAAACACTCCAACACTGAAAAGAAATAAGAATGCTATTATCCAAAAACCCTGTCATTAAAACATAAAAGCCCACACCATGGTCAGTACTATGAGCATTAATTTATCCAGCCTCCAATACTTTTCTTCTGCTTTCTATCTCATAGCAACTGTGCCCAATATGGATTCCTTACTCTGCCCAAAGATATGACCAATTCAAGCCAGCATTCAAAAATACACTAGACTGTGATTTATATATCTCAATCACAGCAGTCATCAGATCACCAACAATTTAAAGATTCCCAGAGTTTATGGGAGATAAAGAATCAATATCACAAGCAGATAGAAAATCCAATTCACTTTTAACACATAAAAGTGAAAAATAGTCTTTTTTCTGACATGCTTTCAAAGAAGCTTTTTTTAAGTTAAAAGTACTACAGATAAAGTTCCAAATAATTTCAAAGTGAGTCTAACACTATACTGTAAATCTTAAGATTTCAATCTATCTTTATCCACTGTGAGTTTCAAACAAAATAAAACTGTGTGTATTCTTTGAATACACACTTTAAATCAAATCACTTCCTGGAAAATATAAGGGAAAGAAATGGAAGCAGTGACAGATTTTATTTTTGGGGGCTCTAGGATAATTGCAGATGGAGACTGCAGCCATGAAATTAAAAGATGCTTGAGAAGAGAGCTATGGCAAACCTAGACAGCATATTAAAAAGCAGCAACACCAAAGTCTATATAGTGAAAGCTATAGTTTTCCCAGTAAAATTGTATGTAAGAGTTGAACCATAAGCATCGAAGAATTGATGCATTTGAATTGTGTTGTTGGGGAAGACTCTTGACAGTCCCTTGGACTGCAAGGAGATCAAATCAGTCAATCTTAAACGAAAAAGGTGTTGGGTCTTACCTGATACGCTTCTTCTTGTTGAGTGGGAACAGCCTCCAGGAATGGGTTGTCCTTGTCTGTCAGCCAATTAGACTGAGTCTGTCAAAGCTGCAAGGATATGCCCTCTGCTAACAGTCCCAGCTTTTGGTGAAGATGAAGGGACAGACTCAATGTGATCAGGTCCGTTGTGTGCTATGTTGGACGGAGGGCCAGCCAGTCACTACGGTGGGGCTGGATGCTGTTCCCACTCAATGAGAAGAAGTGTATCAGGTAAGACCAACGCCTCTTCTCCATTGTAGTGGGAACAGCATCCAGGAATGGGACATACCAAAGCGGTCCTGTCCTAATGGATGGGTCGCAGCCTGGCCCGATGTCCCCTTATCCGCACGCACCCTCTGGAGGACCTGCCTCCCAAAAGCTGTCTCAGACGAGACATAGCTATCCAGTTTATAGTGCTTGATGAAAGGGGACGGGGAGGACCAGGTAGCCGCTCGGCAAACCTCTTCTAGAGCCCATGCCGCACTTGTGGCCGCACTCCTTGTGGAGTGTGCCACTATACTCTTGGGCAGTTGAATGGCCTGTATCTGGTATGATTTGGCAATACACGCCCTAATCCAGCAGCCCAGAGTCAAAGGAGTGATCTTTACCCCTAAGGAGGCAGCCTGGAATGACACAAAATGTGACTCCGGCTTCCTGAAAGAGGAAGTTCTTTTGAGATATATCCGGAGTGCCCTCCTCACGTCTAGTGTGTGCCACTTCCGTTTCAGTGCATTCACTGGGTTGGGGCAGAAATTGGGTAAGATAAGTTCCTGGGCCCTGTGGAACCATGAGTTTACTTTCAGAACAAAAGATGGGTCCAGACATAACACCTCCCTGTCAGGGTTGAATACACAGAGGTCTTTCGGGACGGAAAGCATCGCCAACTCCGATATCTGCCTGGCCAATATGATAGCCACCAGGAATGCCACTTGCAGGTCAGGAAGCGCAATGTGGCCTCTCTCAGTGGTTCAAATGGGGCCTCGGTCAGCACCTGCAATACCTTAGTGAGGTCCCATGTAGGGTATCGGTGAACCACCAGAGGCCTGAGGTTCACTGTGCCCCTGATCAACCTGCGGACGGTTGGGTGTTGCGCAAGGGAGTCCAGCCCCCCGCAAGAAAGGACCAATGACAGGGCCGCCACCTGGCGACGGATCGTGTTAGGCCAAGACTTAAGAACAAACACATAGAAATCAGGACTGAGGAGAAAGCAACAGACAGCAAATGTTGCCACTGCAAAGAAGCTGAAGAAACTGTGGGCCACCTAGTTAGCTGCTTCAAGAAGAACACACAGACTGACTATAAAAAATATTGTGACAAAATAGTAATTGTATATTGGAATATCTGAGGCAATTATCATCTGAAGCAGGTAAAATGCTCTGGGATTTTAGACTGCTACATAACCCCTCTGAATAACCCCATTTTCTATAAAAAAGACAAAAATGTCTGGATAGTGGACATGTCTATCCAGAGAAAGCAAAAAAGAAGAGGAAAAAAAAACCAGGACAAAATATTCCCAGAAGCAGAACACAAGCGGTCCCAGCGGGCTTGGACCGAAGCCCTTCTCGCTGGTAGCACCTCAAGAATCAACAGAAACTTTTCCTTTTAAAATTAAATTCTCAATTAAAGTTTGCAGAAATGTGCCAAATGGCAGAGTAATGGCTGAGTGTGTCTGATCCAGAGCAGATCGAGTCAGAAAGCTGGGAATCAGCAACAGGAGGGGAGCTTCTCAACTGTCTGACGCGATCCATCAAGATCAGGGCACTTAACCCTCTCATTCTCATGACCACTGGCCCCTCGCTCCCTTAGAACCACTACTGAACCATTCTTATTCCCAAATCAGGCACCTGACTGTATGACCAACCATAATAATACATTTATATGCTGCCCAACTCCCAGAGATTCTGTCTTCCATTTGTCACCCCAGCATTCACATTTCTAATTTCATTTTAGAATGGCTTATATAAATTGCTGATAATAGGTAAGATCTCTACAGATTGCCATGTCATATTTGAATGACACAACATTCTAAATCAATGAGGATACATCGTTCTAAATCAAACTGATTCTTTTTCTGATACACTGTTAAAGTCATGTTGTTAAAAATAGATAATAGGAAATGACAAAGTAGGCTTGTATTTTTCCTTTGAGGTCAGAATGTTTTCCTGTTTTTCTCTTTTCCTCTACTGCTTTCTCTAACTATATCTATTCCTTCTAAATGTACAAATTATATTTCTCGTTTACGTTAGATTATACAAATTTACCTTTAGTTTCAATCTATATTCATGAACTACAAATAGTACTTATTACATATGCCAAATACTTCTCAAATTCCTAACTACTTGGATTATATTTGGCATTTTATTTGAAATTTATTTAGTACACCGATATCAGGATTTCAAAAGCATTCAAAGTGGCCATGCCTCACTGCTTCCACCTACATTCACTTACAAATAATTCATTCAGGATCAGACTACAAATTGTATTTCCACTGCCTTTTTGTAGTTGTAAGCATGCAAAACCTGAAATTATCATGTGATAATTAACTTAGGTTCAGTTATTAAGAGGCAACTACATGTTCACATGTGACCCTGTATATTTTAAAGGAGGGCGGCTGCAAGAGCCATAGTGGATAAAGATTCACAGCTAAGGCTTCCATACATTTCCATCAGTAATCATGGTGGTTGAGACTGCTGGAAGTTGTAACTCAGCCATAGCTGCAGGGCAATGTGTTTTCCAGTCTTCTTCAATCTTACACACAAGAAAAAAAGTAGGGCAAGGGAGAACAAGTGTCCATGGAGCAGAGCAAGCATCTATTATAGTTGTTTAAATGTCTGGATGTACTTCTATCATCATTTAAAATCTGTGCTTGTTTGTTTGGCATTATTCTACTCAGTACAATATGAATGTAGGTCTCCGGCAGATATTTCTCTAGCCTGCAGCCCTTTCCCACTGTTGCCAATTTTCAGTCAGTAAATAGTTATTTAAAAGAATATGGTGAAAAATAATAGAATAAAATGAGAAGGAAAGTGAGACACTATGAGAAGAAATGATTTTTCACTTTGGATATGTCCAATTAGCTCCCCCTCGTTTGCCTGCTCATTTACAGTTCCTGAAACTTCTGACCAAAATCACCATAAAGCCCAAATCTTAGAAAAACTGTGAACCCATGATTTAGTTCTCAAGCAAAGCAAAAAAAAAAAAAAAACCCAGCCAACCTTTTCTTGCGGAACAGAAGTTCGAAAGTTTGTGTTACAGATATTAGTGTTGTGAATGGTTGATAAACTTAATGTTTGGATTTGAAGTTTGCATTACGATGTCATAAAATATTCTCCTTCCCAGTTGTCATAGCCCCGTGATGGTGAACCTATGGCACGTGGAGCCATATCTGTGGGCACGCGAGCGTTGCCCTAGCTCAGCTCCAGCGCACATGTGCGTGCTGGCCAGCTGATTTCAGGCCTTCTGGGCCCACTAGAAGTTGGGAAATGGGCTGTTTCCGGCCTCTGGAGGGTCTCCAGGGGTGTGAGGAAGGCTGTTTTCGCCCTCACCAGGCTCCAAGAAAGCCTCTGGAGCCTGGGGAGGGCAAAACATAGGCCTACGGGGCCAACCGGTAACCTTTTTGCTGTCGTGTGCCAAAAGTGAGGGGACCACGGGAGGGAGGGGCGGGGGGCATTGAATTATGGGTGTGGGCATGCGCACGACCCCCCTGCATTCCTCCTGCTTTTGGCACGCAATGGCAAAAAGATTAGCCATCACTGTCAACCTCCCCTGTTTATCATATGCATGCTCAACTGCCAATAGAAGCTAACATATGGATCTGGCAGAATATATTTTATATATAATTTACTACACCATTTATATACTGTATTTTGCTATACTATCATATATTTATATATTATAGTTACTATTTGTATAATATATATTTACTTTACCAAAGCTTGTAAATATGTTGGCAATAAAATTCATAACATAGTGGCATTTTGTTTATTACTAACGGCGCAATTTGAAAAATCACTCTAGAATAGCGGCAATTACAACTCACAGACAGAAAACTAAAGGTGATGTCTGACTTATATAAAAACACTGCAGTAATAAAGGAAGGAAATGAGAAAAGCACTAGAGAGAGAGTGCAGCAGAAAATTATTTGAAGGAAATGTTACCAGGCTAGATTTTAAAAAAACACAAGAACTATTTTCCTTTCTTCTCTATAAATATCTCCAATTATCTAGGTTAGTCCATGCTGTTTTTTTCCTGAACAAAGCTTGCATAAAGAAATCCTTTATCAATGTTGTCATTAGTGTAGAGCTTCTAGAGCCTGACTCAACAGATTGAGAAAGAGACCCTAAAAAATGAACAGGTACCTTTCTTCCAAAACAAACCACCAGAAAAAAAGCTTTGTATCTATTCTCTAGAGCAATAATTTGGTACTCTTTTGATTCTTTGGATTGTAGCTCTCCTATAAGCTGCTTATTGGCCATGTTATTTGTAAACAATGGATACTGTAGTCCATGAAGGATAGAAATTAAAGTTTTCTTGTGATGAAATATAGTTACCATTTCATTCTCTGTTCATGATTTGATATCAGGCACAATGGAATGTACATACCCTTAGACTAAATGAAATAAGGAGCATATTGTCATAAGTCAAGGAGCACATGTAACTTTTATGTAAATGAACCTTAGGGATAATGCATTCCCTTCTTCTAATATAAAAAGATCAGAAATTTCACTTCCATCTATAAATTAACTGGTGATTACAAATAATTATGTTAGTCAAAATGAGAAATCACAAGAGTGTTTGGATTTGTAAATAATGGCTGGACCAAGAGGCCCTTTTCATGGTCACTTGCATTTTTGGTTATCTCTCAACTGCTCTACTGCACAGCTTTCCTAACATAGGCGCCTTGCAGGGTTATAGATTTTAACCTGCAGATTTCCTCAGCCAAATAGATCACAATGTTGAAAATTCTGGTGCCTAGGTTTAGAAAGACTAGCTTAGCATAAAAGGTGAATTCAGTCAAAGCTAAACTACAATTAGTTGCATATGGAAGGAAAAGCTTTGTATCTTCTCTTAGTCACACCAGGAGAGGAAAAGCAGATGGAACTCAACTTTATTGATGTGATTACACACTAAATTTCATAATTCTTTGAGTTTATTGTTCAACATAATCCATAGTTTAAAGCTATATAAATGTTTCAACATGCCACTAGCATTTTTAATTCTAGGAAATCAAAGTACACCTTAAGCTGCTATCCAAATAGATTAAATGACTTTTTAATCTATAAATTCCATATGTTTTTCATAGTATATTATAACAGCTGGCAATCTTTTCATATCTCTTTTGGGGATTACCATGGGAATGATATTACAACACTTAAAATAAGCCATTATACTTACATTTGTTCTACACACATTGTATATAGTTATTGATTTATGAACCATGGACTATTTTACTAATGCTTTTCTATCAACTAATAATCGTTATAAATAGTTTGATGTGTGCTGCAGCTTATGTCAAGCTTTTTAAATAATTAAAAAGTTATTTTCTGGAGATACATTTTCAACTAGTTACTGGTGAAAATCAATGTTGAGCAGCTTCATGATGTACTGAAAACCTAAAGTAAAACTCAGCTAAAGTTAATTCAGGGTAATGGCAACCTATTATGACATTTGCAGTTCATAAAAAAATTATTTTATAGTGAATGAACAAAATATACAGTTTTAGAATGTTTTTCCTCTATCTCTGTACAAATACTTAAAAGTGAAGTGTCTAAGCAAAATAAAAATAGCATACACACAAGGAACAAACTGATCTAATAGATGAGATCAGTTCCAATTATTACATCATTTGGCTAAAAATTAAGAAACATATACTGCAACAGACAATAATGTCTATTTTTTAAAATAACTACAGCCTATTTAATCACAAGTCTACTGTTAAGTAAAGCCTTAAGTGCAGACTTTAAACAGCACTTCCAAATGTATGTTTATTCAGATTACAATGGTTTTAGGAGATCATAATTTCATAGTAAAACCAGAATTAGTATTGCTATTCCCTTTGCTTGTAAAACATTAGTTAATGTCACTTAATACAACTCAGTGAACCATTTTGAAATTGAACAAAAGACAGAATGGAATCCCTATAACATGAGAATAGTTCCAGGTTTTATTTTTATTTATTTCATTTATTGATTAAATTTATATACTGTCCATCTCGCTATTTTGCTGTGGCTCTGGGAAATATACAATATAATAAAAAATAGAAATATAGAAAATCATTATAAATATAAAAATAGATTTTAAGAAAATTGTCTTCTATACAGACTGCTTATTTTCCAGCATTCTAAATAGTAAAGGCTCAGGCAAAAAGAGACAAAGTAGAAGAGCTAATAGCAATACATCTGGGACATGGTGGTTCAGGATTCGGAATAGGTATTATAGGAATTCTGCTAAAAACTTCAGGATTCAAGATCAGGACAATGGACAGCAACCCAGGATCTAAGATAAAAAAACAATGTATGCTCCTTCTGGTAAGTCCACCCATTTAGACTCTGCAAGTTTTTACAGATTCAGTGGTCTTTTCTTTGAAGACAATAGGAATTGGGCTTGAGGAATAGGGATTTTGATGGAAAATGCTTCTTGTAATGTTTCAAATCACTGGTTGAATCTGAAAAGCATTCATACAAGGGTAATTTAGTAAATTTGAGTTAACTATGGCTAACCAATCCTGCACAAGTGAATACTAACTCTGGTATGCTCTGCTCTTACATAATTATGGAGTCTACGGAATTATTTCTGAATGGCCTGTGAGGACTTACCAAGTGATACTGGTTGATAATTTCATTGAGGACCTGTATTCATGGTAAGCAAATAAGATGGGCCAGTGATATTACCATACATTCAAAATGCCATCAGGTTCCCATTCATGGGATTCTGAATGGGATCACACTTGGGTTCTGGATTCACAACTTCTTCACCAGGAGACAAAAGGAGTGTTTGTCCAGCTTCAACTAATGTATCAGTTGCAGCCTTTCTAAGAGTAAGCTGACACATGCACTCATAGTCTCAAAGGTTTATTTTACAATCAGTGCTGGGTTGCCCCAGTTTGGACCGGTTCGCAAGAACCGGTAGTAAAATCAGCCAGGCTCCGCCCACCAACCCAGAAGTGCACGCACAGAAGCGCGCATGGTCCCACTGCGAACTGGTAGTTAAGGTAAGTAGAACCCACCCGTTTACAATGAAGTTTTTTTAATGTTTTTCATGGGCAGTCAGAAGTATATCAAGCATATACAGAGCAATCTACTTGATGACTGGTGATGTCTGGGTAACAAAAGTTTCATGGATGGTATCAATAGGTTTCTGAATAGAACTGAATGCTGGTTTTAACCTGTAAACTCCTACCTGCCTTGGCTCCCTGTTATCCAAAGACCTTCAAACCGAATCTGCCTATTCAGTGCCCTCCATCTAAAAAGTGACACTTTGAATTCCTTCTTTGAAGCAAAGCTGACGGAACTTAAGGTCATGTTTATCAGGATATCATTCTCTCTGCAGTGGTCCAACTGCACATGCTTAAAAATAATTCTTACATTTGATTGTGATTTTATAGCTATTTTATGGAAATAGCTGTGGGGTTGCTTGTTTTATTTTACTGACAAGAACTGCTCAGAATGACCAAACATACTGTTGAAGATTCTCTCATATTTTATAAAACACCTATAAAGACAAGTGGAAAGCTTTTGGGACAAGTGCTGAATCTTTTATTAAGAACAACAAACCAAGTAATAAAAAGGTAAAAAGAAACAGATGAATTCAGAGGAAAAGCACAGACATGAACGGATGATCACATAAATTGTCTTACTTTTCATTAGAAAGATCAGATTTCCTTTCAGATGGCACCATTTCTCTTCTGGCTCTGTGTAGGACAAAAACAGTTTCAGTTTGAATAGTCTTTCTGCACTGATTCTTAAAAATAATAAAATTGGGGAATCATTAAAAATATGCTTCATTGGTAGCTGATATAAGTTAGATTTTTACACAGCAGAAGGAATATGCAGCAGAAGGAATATGACATCCAGTGTAGCAAGGTGGTATTTCCATTACAATATTTATTATTACTACCATCCCATTTTGTAGAACACCCCCAAACAATTATATTTGCAAAATCAGATGACTGTATGGCATTAGGCTGGCTTTAAATGCCTTTATTTACTTTTTTAAAAAAACCCAAAACCCAAAATTTCTGCCTTTTGTATTCCATAAATAATTGTCCATTTTTGCTTTTCAGATACGCAATAGGGATTAGGTGCCATAAACAGAGCCACTGGGTGGCTATCAGTGGATGCAATAACGATGAAGAAATATTGATGCTTTGCCATCCTTATTGAAGTTGTCCCTAATTGGCAAGCAAAGAGCACCTCAGAATCAGCATGCAGAGAATGGCTGCATAGGAACAATATGATCAAAGGCTTCTACCACTTACCCATGCCAGGCAGATATCAGGCCCTCAACCAAACTGCCCACCAGAACCTCTGGGGCAGGGGTGTCAAACTCACGTCGTCACACCAGCGTTACATGATGTATCGGGACTTTTTTCCCCTTAGCTAAACCAGCTGTGGGCGTGGCCAGCATGTAACACATCTGGCCCGCGGGTCGGAAGTTTGACAGCCATGCTCTGGAGAAAAACCCAAGCTTTCTCTGGAATCCCATTTGATCCATCAACTGCATAGAGCAGGCTGATCAAAAAGGCCCTGTCTCTCTGCAGGAAGGCATGACACCAGTGAGTTGAAAGAAAACCAGAAAGGAATCTGTCCATGGCAATGGACAAATATTAATATACTCCACTATCAGATCACATCTCAATGTTCCTGAGAAAAAACCAAATATGTGTGGTCTGTAGTATAAATTGAATAATCAATGACTCAGGACAGGACCATGGTAGCCATGATATTCCCTAAATCCAACTTCAGTCAGAATGCCTCACATCTGGTTTTGTGTGGAGTAAAATCTATAACAATTCATGGATGAAAAAAGCCACCCACCCCTCTTCCCCATCATGGACTCTTGTTTGATAGAGAGCCTGGACATAATTTCTGAGAGGATAACCTCTCCTCTAGGCCAAATCAGGTCTCAGTAAAATTTGCCAGATACATGTCCACCTCCAAGATAAAATCATAGATTTTATAGCAAAGCAAGGCCCCAATAATTTGAATAATAAAATCCTCTAAAATCTAAGCGGAGACACTCGTTTTAAGATTGGGGGAGATGTCTAACCTTTCTTCTACATATTCAGTTGTGCAGCTGCCCATTTGTCCATCTTCAGCTGGGTACCTCTAGCGTCTAACCTCATTAACCTGCTTCTAGCTACATTAACAACCATGTCGAAAATATGTCTACTTTGTTTCTAAATTAAACATAAAAGGAAGATTTTTTTCACCTATATAAAATAATCCAGTTAACAGCCAATAATAGCAGGACTAATCTGCCAGCATGAACCTAATTCACCACAGCTATGGCAGAAGAGCAATCACTTCAAAGATGTTTAGCAGCACTCAACCATTAGCAAAGAAGAAAATGGATTATACTGAGAAATCTGCGACTAAGACTGTAAGCTGACAAGAATTGCCAAACACATATTTGCAGACAATTGCCTGTTATTTTTACTTCTATATTTGCCATTCCTGAATATTCTGCATATCTCCTCTGCAGATTTCCTTCCTTAACAAAACCAGCCACAAAAATCAATTCATTAGTATTTTATTGCATCCAGCTGTTATGCGCTTCATTGATTATAAAAAGGTCTATGACTGTGTTAGTCACATGAAACTATAGAATGTGCTTAGAAAAGTGGGAATCCAAGAACATCTCATTGTCCTCATGAGAAACCCATACACAGGCCAAAAAGCTAAACGATAGACAAACCATGGTAAAAAGACTGACCCCAGGTTGGTAAAAGAGGGAAAAAACCTGTATATTCTTTCCTTCTTTATTCATCTTATATGCTGAATACCTCTTAAGGGAAACTAGACAGGAAGAAAATGAGTGTGTTTTCAAAACTGGATGAAAAAACATAAATAACCTGCACTATGCTGATACTATTCCGATAATTAAAGTAAAGGTAAAGGTTCCCCTTGCACATATGTGCTAGTCGTTCCCGACTCTAGAGGGTGTTGCTCATCTCCGTTTCAAAGCTGAAGAGCCAATGCTGTCTGAAGACATCACCGTGGTCATGTGGCCGACATGACTAAACGCCAAAGGCACACGGAATGCTGTTACCTTCCCATCAAAGGTGGTCCCTATTTTTCTACTTGCATTTTTTATGTGCTTTTGAACTGCTATGTTGGCAGAAGCTGGGACACGTAACAGGGGTTCACCCTGTTAGGTGGCACTAGGAATTCGAACCGCTGAACTGCTGATCTTTCTATCAACAAGCTCAGCGTCTTAGCCACTGAGCCACCAGATCCTCTTCTAATAATTAAACACGCACAAAAATGCAAGGTCTATTAATAAAAGTCAAGAAGCTTAGTAAAAATGGGACTAAAATTAAATATAAAGAAGACCAAACTAATGATAGGAGGTACAACAAACACACTTAGAATTGAAGATATCAAAGTAATGGATAATCCGTCGCGCGCTCAAGACTTTCCTATTTCATCAAGCCGGCCTGACCTAAGTCTCTCCCCTTTTTAAATGGAAATTTTAAATTTGGTTTTAAATTATTGGGGTTTTAAATTTGTTCAGCCAAATTATTTAATTCGTTTTATTCTATTTTAAATTTTGATTTTATATGTTTTTATTCTATGGCTGTTCACCGCCCTGAGTCCTTCGGGAGTAGGGCAGTATACAAATTCAATAAAATAAATAAATAAATAAATAAATAAAATAATATCTGCCTTTCAAAGGTTAACCATTAGCAGTAAAAGAAGCAGCAAAAATATCTTGCAAACTAGCACTTGGTAAAGCCGCCATAAAGGCCTTAGAAAAAAATATTCTCAGGTGTTGTGATGTCTACACTTACAAAGATCTGGATTGTCTCTGCCAATGTTGGTTTTTTGCAATAGGATAGGAAGAGGATTGACGCTTTTGAAGGTTGATGTCAGAGAAGACATCAATACTGAAAGTATTGTGGACAAGAACAAATGGATCACTAACAAAATCATTATTGCTATAGGTACAAGTGATTAGGCTTATTTCATTTGCTTATTTCAGACACATTATGCAAATATCGAGCTCTTTGGAAAAGGTTCTAATGCTGTGAAAGGTGGAAAAGTACAGCCAGCGGTAAAGTGGATATACTGAGTTACAGTGGTGAGGGGACATTGCCAGAAGACCTCAAAGTTGATTTTAGTGATAGACTGTCATGAAATCTATCTCTGTGTTTTCTAGGAGTCAAAATGATTTGATGTCATATAATAAATAAATCAGCTGTTCATGAAGAGAAAGTTTGGACTAAAAGAGAGATTACACTTGGGTTGATTGAAAGCATGCAAGCAAGATCAAGTACAACATAAAGATTGTGCATATTTATTTATTACTTCAGTTTATATAGCAGCCCATCTCAAATATATGACTCTGGAATATAAGAATATAAATATAAAAGAATATAAGAATATAAAAAAGTAAGCATTAAAAAATAAAAAGAACCCCATACAATCCATATCTGAGATATGTTGTTGTTAGCGCTGTCATATTCATCCTAAACAATGTCTTTCTTTCTTTCTTCCTTCCTTCCTTCCTTCCTTCCTTCCTTCCTTCCTTCCTTTCTTCTTTCTTTCTTTCTTTCTTTCTTTCTTTCTTTCTTTCTTTCTTTTTTTGATTTATATGCCGCCCTTCTCCGGAGACTCAGGGCGGCTTACAAAGCGTTAAGCAATAGCCTTCATACTTTTGTATATTTTATACAAAGTCAGCTTATTGCCCCCACAAACCAGGTCCTCATTTTACCTACCTTAGAAAGGATGGAAGGCTGCGTCTACCTTGAGCCTGGTGAGAATTGAACTCGCAGTAATTGCAGGCAGCTGGAAGCTAAATACTACCTTTAACAGTAGCATTAGTCTGCTGCGCCACTCAGGCTCCTTCATTTACTGTCTACTTTTATGGATTAGCATATTGATTTATTGCAAATAAGAATAGCAAAGGCCACAGGGTTTTGAATGTTAAATTACACATGAAAAGATTTAAAAACAAGGCGCAAACATTGAAGCATTCCTTCCTGTGCAGGTGTTCACAAGACCTTTCAAAGGATGCTAATGACACAGAACGGGTCTATTCATCATTTTCTGCTGTTCTCCCTGATTGGTATGGCTAGCAAATAACTCCTTGGATTCTGGAGTTGCTGCCAATATGAGTGTGTCTAGGATTTTATGCTAGGCCCTCAACTACTTAGAGATACTGGTTGGCTAGTGTAGTCTTAGAGAGGAGAAGCCAAAAGTTATGGCCAATCACAATACTCTATGTGCCATGCCTTTAGCTTGGCTTAACCTGCCTGTTGAACAGCAGTACAGAAAACAGATGTTTTCTCTGATGTCTTTATGGATATATCCATGTGCAATTTAAAATTTAAACTTGGGCTAAGACATAAATTTAAAGGTCAAATGTGATTTGAGAACCATCCCTGTGCATGAGAGAGGAAAAACCAATGCCAGCTCAGTATAGTTTTGTAATTTTTGAAGTCATTTCTTTTGTTCTGCTGGAGATTGGAAACACTAGCAACAACACACAGTGGATTAATTCAGGGGAATTAACTTATTCTCCCTTGCTTTTTGAAATTTAGCTTTGAAAACAAAGCCTTTGTGGTTGTAGTCCTACTACAATGGCTTTGCGGTTATAGTACTAAACCTGGGGAAGAAAAGACTCCTGATTGTTGGGTGAAAATTGAAAGTTACTAGGGATCAGGAGGCATATATTTGGTTAGCTAACATGAATTAGTTTTGGCTAATAAAGTCAAATAAGATTTCTGGACTCCAGCTAAACTATAAGAGCCTTAAATTAAAAGCTAAAGATAATTCTTCAGGGAGGTAGGAAAAGCAATGACAATGACAGAATCAAATGTTATTTTTGCTTTTCATGATAATTTGCAATTATAAAAAAGCATTAGACATTTGCTTTTCAATTTTTCACACCAAATACTTTAAAGCTATGTTCAACTCTGACAAAATTGGATCACAACATTTTAGAGCTGTATCAGCATTAAGTTTAATTTAAAGTAGTTAAATCTGGTATTAACATTACTGCAAATGTCTTTTTTAGGTTATAAAGATTCTTGTATCTCATAAACATTAGGAAATCTTTCTCTAATCAGCATTTCTTCTTTTGCAGCAATACCGACTTAGCTAATTTAGAGCTGCTGTAACAAAAAAAATGTAGCAAGTAAACAGTTGTTATCTGTCCTTTTCCTCTTCTAGTTTTCAGACATTAAGACTTAAATAGTCAAGGCTAACAATATTTTAAAGTTATTATTTATTTGTAAATGTCTAATAGGCATGACAGAAGCATTATCAATTGCTAGAATAGTTGAACTATCAAACCTCCAATCTCTGGAGATCACTAAAAAGAAATTTTGGAATTTTAGAAAACATTATCGCTGGCAGACAATGGCCAGTTATGCATGCATTTGTTCATTAATATTATTATTTAATGACTATTTCTATTTGTACCCTATGGTCCACTAATCTTACAGCATTTAGGGTGGCTAGCTGAAAAATAGCAGCAGAGCAATAGGTAGTAAAATCAACAACCTTTTGAAAGGCCTAGCTAAATAAAACTGAAGAGTATGTAAATAATAATGATATTCATTTGTTAAGATAATCATTGTAAGGTAGAGCTCACATGACAGTTAAAGATAAATAACTTCACAAGGAACCAATTTGTCAGAAGAAAGAAGTGCCCAAAACCCATCTTTGCACCTAAAATAATAGAAACCCCTTACTTCCAAATTATTTTTCACAAACACCTTAGACCAAGGGTTTCAAACTCAAGGCCTGTAGGCCGCATCGGCCCACAGGGTGCTTAAATGTAGTGTGTGGGGCCAGCCTAGAAATAGCAAAGGACCAGCCTATAGTGCCAGGGTGCTGCAGGAGGCATCTGGCCCACGGAGAACTACAATGCTGATTCGGCCCTCAAAGATATCCAGTTTGACATCTCTGTCTTAGACTCTACACTACAAACACATACTGTATAATACATAACCAACATGGTCACAAGCAAATATCTTGCTTTAGCCCCTCAGAATTGGCCTGCAAATTCCTCACAATAACATCTTAAACTACAAAACCACCACTCTCTCTTCCAGATCATTCCTTCTCAAGGGCACAACTGCACTGAATCTCTCAGTCACTCATATTGCCTGCAGAATTGCCACAGCATCCAAGTTATCAAGCAGATGTTCTCTTTGTATTTAGCTTTAAGAATGGGCATTTATTCCTTAATTATTGTACTTCCATGTTGTTCTATTCGAAATCAGCTCCAAGCATTGAAACTAAGCAGCATCCCAGCCACTATCTTCATTCTATAGATCTGTGTTTCTCAACCTTGACTTTCAGATCTATGAACTTCAACTCCCAGAATTCCCCAATTAGCCCTGCTAGAAGAGCAACATGGAAGTATGATAACTAATGAATAAATGTTCTCTCTTAAAGCTAAAAAAAGAGGACATCTGTTTGAGAACTTGGATGTTGGGGTAGTTCTAGAGCAGGTGTCAAATTGGCCCATGGATCAGATGTGTCATGCACAGGCCACGCCCACCCCAGCAAGGGGGATGTCACGATACGTCACATGATAGCAACATGACGCCACAAGTTTGACACCCATGTTCTAGAGGCAATATTGTGAGTGACTGAGAAATTCAGTGCAATTGTACCCTAGAGTAGGATCAATCTAGATCATGGGTGTCAAATGTGCGGCATCACACTGCCGTCATATTTTACGATGTTTTTCCACGAGCTTGTGTGGGCATGTCCTGCATGTGACGTATCCGGCCCACGGGCTGCCAGTTTGACACCCCTGATCTAGATTGTTTTAGGACTAATGCTGAGTTGCACTCAGGTGGCTGCAACTCAGTGTTGAGTTTAAAACACAACATCCTGGTTTTGCCACTTAATAAAAACATTTTAAAATGCTTTTTCAAGTCACTCATAGGAGGGTTCACAGATCAAAAGAAAAGGTGTAATAATACTTTTGTGTCCAATTATAACCCTTTGTTCAATTAAGGAAGTGACGTACAAAAGTGTTCAAATAATGTTACATTCATAGACACTGAAGTAAGTACATTTTCTTTCAATCTGCACATTCTTTAAATTCATATATTACACTTCAGCATCCCATAAACCTGGAATTAAACACTGTGCTTAGTAAGAATGCACAATTTTTTGTTTGGCTTTGCCATTGAATCTTGTAAATTATGGTTTCACACAATTCATAAATCCATGTAACATGGTTTGCAACACTTGCAGTTAGGCACCGTTTTTGTGGGTGGGAGCACTAACTACAGTTGGGTAGGCAGACATAAAATTATGCATTGCAACATTCAAACATAAACAAAAACAAAAAACCTCTTTAAACATTTAATTGAATAATTCAAGTCCTCAGTGTTTTTCTTTATATATTGGTTAATAACAATATGCTTCTAAAATAGCTTCTAAGTTGCTAGCAGAATGCCAAAAGCAAGAGAACTGGCATTAAGTTCTGATGTTGAAGTGCTGGGTTTGTTTGTTTGTTCAGTTCAATGACAGTTATAATAATTGTAAATTTATCTTCATGGTTCATATGCAAACTGTTTCTACACTTTCCCCACTTTTCCTTTGTATATATTCCATCTATTTCTGTCATTTGCAATTCAACTATTCAAACAAATGAAAAGAAATGAAGGCTTCTGAAATAGCAATGAAATCTCAGTACAGACAGAAAATAGTAATAGGATATTTTAAATCCCATAAAGGATAAGAGTCATTAAGATAAACAAAAAGGTCTTGCTAGATTGCTATTCCCCACCATGATCACTTCTCCTCATGATTCATACTAATTTAATTTCTCTGTTCCAAATGGGAAGACAGCAAGAAAAATGAAAGAATTACTGGTTTTACTTTAAAACTGCTTTCTTACATTAGCTGAGTAAAATGAGTCATGCAGTTTTCTAAAAAAAAAAAAAAATACTGTGTTCTTCTATAGAAGAAACTACATGACCTATAGTGTTCATAATCAATCAATGCAGTAGCACTAATGATGGATGGTAGAGTGAAAGAAAGTATATCTATGAAAAAAAGGTAGAAAAATGAATTTTTGCAGTGATTGTTTAATCCTTCTTTTTCAATAATGTTATAAAACTTAGCTTGGGGAAGGACAGCCATGTTAGTCTATGGTAGCACTTTTTCTAACTAACAATTTTATTAAATGTCTCACGGAATCATATACCTTTTAATAAAATTTCTTAGTTAGAAAATGTGCTCTCAGACTCCTGATTTTTATACTACTTAGCTGTGAGCTGTAGTTTGCACTGCATGATTTGATGATGCAGTCAAAATAGAGACTTTTTAAAAATGCAAGCTACAACAGTATCTTTTCTTAAAAGTCTTTTTTCTAGAACCAAACAAAAAAAAGAGATGATGTTATCCCTTTATGACACCTACCTACTGTATATTTGTTAATGACACTGTATATTGGCTTAACAATGCCTACCAGTCTCCATGACTATGAATTCTTCCCTTCCAAGCACACAGGTGCTCCATCAACACCAGAACATACTTACTCTTAGGGTCTACTTCATGCTCATCATAATTCATCACTATGGCAATAAATCCCATACTCTTAATCTTTTGTTTCTGTGATAATAATGGATAACCTCCATTCTTGCCAAAATTATATAACTCATTCTCAATCATTCAACCGGGGCACCCCTTAACCGGGCAATTTATTGGAATGGGCGTTGTCTTACCTGAACGCCCCTTCTGGGGACCGGGAAGACAGCGGTCAGGAAAGGGTTATTTGCTCCTAATCCAGAGAAGATCGGGTCAGGAAGTTGATAAGCTCCTCCTCCTGTTGCTTCTCCAGCTTTCGGACGAGGATGTGATGCCTTCCTGACGACGCACTAGCCCACCTAGAGGAATTGAGAAAGAAGTGGCCCGGCTGAAACGAACCGGCGGGGAAAAAGGGCGGGGCTGACCGCTGTCTTCCTGGTCCCCAGAAGGGGCGTTCAGGTAAGACAACGCCCATTCTAGGGAAGCGGGGAAGACAGCGGTCAGGAAAGGGACATGCCAAAGCCCGAGCACTATAGGGTGGGACCCGCCCGGGACGTGGAGGCCTGGTCCGCGCACACCTGTTGGAGAACTCGACGGCCGAATGCCGCCTCCGCCGAAGCGAATATCGATTCTATAGTGGCGGATAAAGGGAGTAGGGGATGCCCAAGTGGTGGCCCAGCAGATGTCTAACAGGGAAGCTTGAGTTGCCCAAGCTGCTGAAGTGGCGGCACTGCGGGTGGAGTGAGCAGTGACACGCCTGGGGGTCGGAGTGGAAGAAGCCTCGTAGCATGAAGCAATGGTGGCACGGAGCCAACGACCCACAGTGTGAGAGGAGACCTTAAGGCCCAGAGTGGACGGTTGGAAGGAGACGAAAAGCGCCTCCGACCTGCGGAACGAGGAAGTCCGCCTAAGGTAGATGCGGAGTGCACGGCGAACATCCAGGGAATGCCAAACCTGTTCCCTAGGGTGGGACGGGTGGGGGCAAAAATCGGGGAGAATTAATTCCTGGGACCGGTGAAACGGGGAATTAACCTTTGGCAAAAAGGTAGGATCCAGGCGAAGGACCACCCTGTCCGGGTGAAAAACGCAGAGATCAGCCCTCATGGAAAGGGCAGCCAACTCTGAAATCCGCCTGGCAGAGGTGATTGCAACCAAGAAGGATACCTTATAGGAGAGAAAAGGATACAGTACAGTACGAATAGGCTCAAAGGGTTCCCGAGTGAGGGCGTTCAACACCTTTGGGAGGTCCCAGGTAGGGTAACGGTGCACGGGAGGGGGCCGAAGATTCGAAGCCCCCTTGAGGAACAAACGAATCAGTGGACGATGAGCCAGGGAGTTACGGGACCCCAAGCAGAGAATGGAAGACAGAGCGGCTACTTGCCTGCGTAACGTGTTTGGCGCGAGGCCGGCGGCTAACCCCTTCTGAAGGAAGATGAGTACCTGGTTAGTAGAAGCCTGCTTCGGATCGATCCCTTGAGGCATACACCATTCCGCGAAGGAGCGCCATGTAGCTGCGTAGATGCGTACCGTGGCCGGACGGCACGCCGCCAAGATGGTGTCTATCACGTTGTCGGGCAGGAGAGACTCCATCAGGAGCTGGCGCTCAACCGCCATGCGGTTAGTTGTAGCCAGGAGGCGTCCGGATGGCGGAGCGATCCCTGGCGAACGACGACGTCGGCGGAGGGAAGACGCCACGGAGGACGAATCGATAGAGCCTGAAGGTCGGCAAACCAAGGCCGACGGGGCCAGTAAGGAGCAAGGAGGATTAGCTCTGCCTGTTCCTCCAGAAGTTTCCGGACGACCCTGGATAGGAGGGGAAGGGGGGGGAAGGCATAAAGAAGGCCCTTGGGCCACCTGCTCAGGAGCGCGTCCGTGGCCTCTGCCATCGGGTCCGGAAATCTGGAGACAAAACGAGGTGTCTGGCAATTGTCCCTTGTCGCGAACAAGTCCACCACCTGTTCCCCGAAGCGACGTGTGATCCGTTGGAAAAGGATCGGGTCGAGGCGCCACTCGCCGTGGTCCAGCATGGAGCGGCTCAGCCAGTCGGCCTGGGTGTTGACTAGGCCGGAGATATGGACTGCTCGCAGGGATCGCAGGTTGGCCTCCGCCCAGGTCCCCAATCGCTCCGCTTCGTCCATGAGGGAGCGGGACCGGGTCCCCCCCAGGCAATTGACATTGGCCTTGGCTGCCACGTTGTCCGTCCGGACAATTACGTGTCGGTCCTTGACGATGTCTTTGAAAACCCTGAGGGCCAGGAAAATGGCCCGGAGCTCCAGCCAGTTTATGTTGTGCGATCTGTCCTCCGAGGTCCAGGAGCCCTGGGCCATGCGTGAGTGAACGTGGGCCCCCCAGCCTAGAAGGCTGGCGTCCGTTGTTAGGATGACCGGGTTGGGCTCCCTGAACTCCCTCCCCTTGAACAGGGACCTGGAGGACCACCAATGGAGGGACTGAAGGACAGAGGGGTTAAGGTGAACAATTTGATTAGAAGCCGAATTGTGGGACTTCTGATACGGGAGAAGAAACCATTGCAGAGCCCTGCAGTGGAGACAAGCCCATGGCACGATGCCGATGCACGAGACCATTTTCCCAAGGAGTTGAGAAAGGGTCGCCAAGGAAACGGGGGATCCTTGAGCGACCGAGCTGACCAGAGACCGCAGGCTAGACAGCCGCTCCTCGGAAAGGAAGACCCTGCTCTCGACCGTATTGATGATAGCCCCTAGGTGTTGAATCCGGGTCGTGGGTACCAGGTGGCTCTTGGCCCTATTGATGGAGAAACCGTGAGCCATCAGGATCTGGAGGGTGGTGTCCAAATCCTGATGCGCCCTATCCTCCGAGCTCGATAGAATGAGAAGGTCGTCTAGATAACAAAGAATCCGAATTGGTAGAGCTCGAAGGTGAGCCGCAATAGCGGCCATCAATTTAGTGAACACTCGGGGGGCCGAGGAAAGGCCGAATGGAAGGGCGCGGTACTGGTAGTGGCGACCCGCATGGCAAAACCGGAGAAATTTGACATACGCCGGATGAATAGGGACATGAAGGTAGGCGTCAGTCAGGTCAATTGATGTGAGGAAGTCCCCGACCCTGATGCTGTCTAGAATCGAGGAAAGGGACTGCATCTTGAACCGCCGGTAGGGAACCCAGCGGTTCAAGGACTTAAGGTCCAGAATTGCCCTCCAACCTCCCAAAGATTTCTGAACGAGGAACAGGCGGGAATAAAAGCCCTGTCCCTGCTGCTCCTGTGGCACCAGCTCGATGGCCTGAATGTCAAGGAGATGTTTGATAGCACAGGCCAGCAGGAGCCGTTTCTCGCGATCCCGAGAAAGAGGGCATCGCAGAAACCGGTCAGGAGGAGTGGAGAGAAATTCGAGGGAGAGGCCCCACCTAACCGTCTCCCGGACCCAAGCATCGGAGGAAGAACTCTCCAACTGGCTGGCAAAGAGAGCCAGGCGGCCCCCAATGGGAGGAGAGGGGAGAGGGCTATCTGGACCTGCGGAAGGGACGACCCCAGGAACCCCGGGGAGGACGTCTGGAGAATCCCCTTTGATTTTGATATCCCTGGTGGTCTGGAATCCTGGAGCGGGGAAAGGAGGCCCTGGGGAACCTATCCCCCGAATAGGGAAACTCCGGCTGACGAAAGGAACGAAAATTAGCCGGGGGAGGGCGATGCTCAGAACGCCTAGAGACTGGTGGAAGGATACGTTTCTTGTCTTTTGTTTCAATTAAGAGAGGTTCTAATGGTGCCCCAAAAAGGAGGGGGCCCTCAAAGGCTGCAGAGGCAAGGCGCCACTTTGATTTGGCGTCCACCTGCCAATTCCGTAGCCAGAGCAACCGCCGGGAAGTTATGGCTGATCCAATTGCCTTAGCTGAGAAACGGGACGCATTAAGCGTCGCGTCAGCGGAAAATTCCAGGGCTGCTAAGATTTTGTTAAGGTCCTGATGGGTCCTGGAATTCGACACTGGAAGCCTGTCCTGCAGTTGTCGAATCCATAAAATGGAAGCCCTATTGAAAAATGACGAGGCCATAGCAGATTTAGCTGCCCAGGCCGAAGCCATGTGAGATTTGACTAGTGACTGCTCCAGTCGCTTGTCCTCCGGCCGGAGGTTTTCCTCAGGAGGGCCAGTAGCATTAGAGAGGGCCGGAAGGCCTGCTACCGGAGGGTCCACGGTCAGGAGTTGGAGCAGGGAGGCCAACTCTGGGGACATGTTATAAAAGCGCCTGTCAAGCTGATTAGGGTTAGGCCCCGAAGCAGGCGCAGACCATTGTTTCTTAAGAACGTCCCTAAAGAGCTTGGGACCCGGGATTTCCTCGGTTTCAATCTCGGGGACCTCAAAGAGGGGAATAGAGCTCTGATTGTCTCTGCTAGAAGAAGGGACGACCTGAGGGGTACCCAGGCGGGTAGTCAACTTGGCTTTGTATAAAAGGGACCTGAAAAGGTGAGGTTTAAATAAACCTATGAAGGACGGCTGATCAGGAGCAAGGTCCTCATCGTTGGAAAGCTCCCTTTCCCTAGCATCCTCGTCATGGTAAGATGGATGCTCAGATGGTGCCCCCGAAGAGGCAGCAATCGCAGGGGTGGCCTGAGCCTCTTCCAAGAGGGAACCCTCCATCTCCAGATTCGAGCAGACAGATTCGGCCACCCAGGAGGATGTTCTGCGCTGCTTCATTAATTCTGCTTGAACCCCTTTTTGAATAGCAGATTGAATGAACGCCAAGATTTCAGGAGTAACAGAGGGCCCCGGGGGTACATTGCTCCCCAAGTTAGAAGGTGCAATTTCTAAAGGGGTAGAAGAGGCGGGAGCCTGGCCTTGGGGAGGAGTATCGGGCTGTGCCCCGAAAAGGGCTTCACAAATCCCCCTTTGTGGAAGGGCTGGTATTTGACCCCCATCCGGAGATAAAGGGCGTGATTCCTGGGCCTGCAATTCCGTTGGCTCAGGTGGAGTGGCCACAGAGGCCTGGGGGGCCAGTGGGGTTAGAGTGGCAATACCCCCTTGAAGGATTGGGGCCTCCCTAACAGAGGCCTCCTTGATGGCTTTCTGTATGGAGCGTTCAATGGCCTGGTGCAGGCGAAGCTCCTCTTTAGCCTTGGCCGCCGCCTTCTTCTCCTCCCTAGAGGCCTGAGATTTTTTAGATTTTTTTGGTGGCTCAGCTGATGAAGCTGAGCCGGATCCTCAGAGGCATGGCGCTTAGTAGCCTTAGGAGGACGCGATGCCATGCTGTTTAAAATTGGGCCTCTAATGCCACGAGGTGAGGCAAAATGGCGTCCGTTATATTCAAGCGTTCAATGGTGGCCTAGGGTGACAAAATGGCGGCCGGTATAAAATTACTCTCCAGACGCCGTCCAAAGCCAGGAGAAAAGCCCCAAATAATAGCCCAGGCGTAAAAACGCCTTCTTTACAATACCGCTTCTTCGCTCCGTTGATTTGGAAATGTCTGGCGGCGAGCGCAGGCGATGACGAAGCAGTCAGACGCTGAGCGGCTCAGGGGCGGCGGCAGGCACGAAGCGGCTGCTAGCGGCAGCAATTTAAGCTGCCGAGAGGTGCCTTCGGCGAGGGAGAGATCATCTCGCCGGAATACAAAGGGCAGCCGCTATGAAGAGACAGAGAGCCTCAACTCCACGAGGAGGCTCTCAGCGGCGGAATCGGGCGTGAACCGTTCACGCCGAGCAGGAGAGACCCAGCTAAGGCGTCCTCAATCCACAAAGACCGCAAGCGGTCGCAGCGGAGTTGGACCAAAGCAGCCCTTCTCGCTGTGCACCTCAGCAAGCAATTTGAAGAAATTTAGAAATAAAAGGACCAAATTAGAGTTGGAGATCAAGACTGCAAAGCAGGAGAAAGGCTATGTGCGTTCGATCCAGCACAGATCGAGTCAGAAAGCTGGAGAAGCAACAGGAGGAGGAGCTTATCAACTTCCTGACCCGATCTTCGCTGGATTAGGAGCAGATAACCCTTTCCTGACCACTGTCTTCCCCGCTTCCCTAGAACTGGACATTTTCTGTTTAACTGAATTAGTCTTGATAGCTACATAGCACAGTAGGGACTGCTTAATGGGAGGGAACCCAAAGGGCTGGTGAATAAGTGGAAGACTGTTGGTCTTTGGATCAGTGCTTTCATTGCTGCTGTTTTTGGACTTGGGTCCTTTATTTTATTTCTCTTCCTGTCACCCTCTTTTCAGATAGCATTTCCTGCTTGTCCAATGGAGAAGGAGCTACTGATATATCCTTACAGCATTCCCTTGCTGCAAGAGCTTAAGTAAATTCCAAAGTGTGAATAGTTGATATAATTAGTGTGGATTTTGTTAAGGAAAATTCATTAGATTGGTTAGCTGATTGAGCCAAGTACGTTGTTGGAACACAACCATATAACATACACGTGACTCTGCCAGTTTCTTATTGCCTTACACTCAGTTTTTCAAGCCTTTTCACACAAATAACACTGATTTTAAATTCTAGAAGTGCTGTGTTACATTTTAGCCTGAAATTCTTAGTACCAGATAAAGTATTTCAAAGACAGCTAAACTAAAGAGCATTCTAAAGTCAGATCACTTAAAAGGTCATCTTGCCATGTACTTTAAAAATTATGGCAGAACTGACACAATATGCTGGCTGCAATGTCTTTGGTTACCTTAAGCTCAGTGTTTTGTGCAAAGCAGGCCTGCTATGTTTCCCCAATAGCAGGGAATAACTTTGCATTTAAATTAACGAGCTAGTGTGTTCTGGAAGCATGAACACAGATCATTATATACTGATGTCCCAAGGACAGATCACTTTCTGACAATGACTCACAAGATAAGTCATATTTAACAGACTTTCCTTGTTGTCCCCAATCATCCCCAATGCCGTATATAGTTTGATTTATTATTGATATATATGAAACATAATATTAATTATAAGAAATATTAATTATTACATAAATAGCATCAAATATGAGGTGAGGATAAGCTTGCATTTCAGTCATGCGAGAAATTAAAAAGAAAAAGTAAAAAAAATAAAAAATAGAACAGCTTGGCAAATAAGAAGTTACCAAGCATGGTCAAATCTACTACTTGTTATCATTCTGTTGCCTTATATCCATAACTTCCCTCAAAAAGGGCCTGGTGGCTCAGCAGACTGATAGCATTGTGATTAACACCAGCTGTCTGCAATTACTGTAAGTTCGAATCTCACCAGGCTCAAGGTTGACTCAGCCTTCCATCCTTTCTAAGGTAGGTAAATTGAGGACCCAGTTTGTGGGGGCAATAAGCTGACTTTGTATAAATATACAAAAGTATGAAGACTATTGCTTAATGCATTGTAAGCCGCCCTGAGTCTCTGGAGAAGGGCGGATATAAATCAAATTTTTAAAAAATTATTTATGAAGTTTTGAATATTCCCAGAATTTAGGAAATACTGCATTGGATTGATATGCATTAGAATGGGATTGCACCGTTTAGAAATGAACAAACATGACAATATATTTTATTGCAGATTATTAAATTTGTCCATGTAAACTGAGGAAGCTTCCATGTTATGAAGGGCCTTTCATCAACTGTAGCATCTCATAAGACAGCCTTGGCCTAATTTTTCATTTTACTAATTACACTTCTGTAGTCCAATATTTGATACAGTATTTGTTATTATATATAATGTTTTATAATCACTTGATTCCCAAAGTTGGTTAGCATATGTTCACAACCTTCAATATGTAGGGTGAGAGGCTTAAGATGTGCTCTACTGCAGCGATCCCCAATTTTTACAGCCCAGCAGGGGGTTGTGGGGCGGAGAGAATGACATTCTATTTATTTATTGAATTTACTTCCCACCCTTTTCTCAGACCTTAAGGAACATATGAGATGTTTCTCCCAGTATCAATTCTGAGTGGTATATTGGTATGAGAGAGAGAGTTACTAGCTTCAAATCACCACGTGTACCTTATGGATAACCTAGAACAGAGGTGTCAAACTGGCGACCTGCGGGCCAGAGGAGTTATGTGCAGGCCACACCCATCCCAACTCCGCAAATGGGAAAACATCGCAAAAGCGAAACATCACTTGACAGCAATGTGACGCTGCGAGTTTGACACCCGTGACTTAAAACATAAGCCTTAGTTCTTAGTGCATAAATGCCCTTACAAAGACAGATCCTGAATTATAATTTTAGACTACAGAAGAGAAAATTATTAAATGTGAAGAGAAATTATACTGATTCAATTTAATAAATATAACTTAAGTTTTATTAAGTTGAATTTCAGATAAAACAAAATTATTTCTTTTTCTTTCCCAAACCACTTTTTCACTGTAACCTCTGGCCAACAATCAAAGGCCCTTAAAATCTGGATACCATATTTTACTGTAAGTATACATTTAGTTACTTACATGTTTACATCAACCATTGCAAAATAAACATTTGATTTGAGTAATCTCTGATTGTGGAAATCCATTCTAACAGTATACAGTTAAAAAAAAAACCCTACCATACTGTTATTAAATAGAGTACTGCAAATAGAGGCTGATATTGCTTTTTCATCATTGCACAGAAATAGAAGGCATTAACAAAATATAATGGGAACAGCACTCAGTAGAATACCAATTTCAGTAGAACACCAATCTAAAAAAAAAAGCAGTGACTGCTTGACATTTTATAACATTTGTTCTTTTGAGCCTCAAAAATGAATAGGAACTTCAAACCTGATGAAACATTCTCAGTTCTTTATACTGTAGGAAATGGTGAATCCGATATTGCTACGCAATGAACACACAAGGAAAAATACATTCTAGACAGGTTTCTCATCTCAGCCCTTCAAAAAAGAGTGAACTACAGATCTTTCATAAAATCCCTTTTGTGGCATAACCACATTGTGCTCGTCTTCCATATCAGTATCAATAAATGCATCCTAAAACATTTTTTGTATTTGGTTTAAGAAGAGTTACATGATTATAAGTATGGAAACTATAAATTGTGTCTACCTTTATAGTATACATGGAGGTTTATTGGCACTTGCAAATTTTATTTCCACTTCCTCTTGGTCTAGTGGTTCTAAATCTATGAAGACTAGGAACAACATTCTAGATTCACTCTTGTGTCATGACAATTTGCTTTAAATTTTGAAATACTTAAAAAATCCAAGTCTTTTAAATAAATAGCTTTTGTTGATATAAACTTATTGTTTCACTTTCATATCTGTGAATTTCACTTTCAGAATTCTCGGTAAACCCATGTCGGATGGGGAATTCTGGAAGTTCAGGATCACGTATTTACCATGGTAAGGTAAAACTGCTGTAAATTATTAATTAATACTATCTCCAATGACTTGCAGTAAATAGTCTTTCTTCTAGCATTTGCCATTCATTCATTCATTCATTCATTCATTCATTCATTCATTTAAAAACAGGCTCTGGGTGGGGTACAAGTAAAATATTGTATTATAGTCCTACTCCAACAGCATATGATTTATTCATTCACTATAGCAGTAAAATAATAGATTACATGGGCTTTGGTGGATTTAAGAAGAAACCTATACTTGTACTACAAAAAGTTAACAAGGAATAAGCATTTTCTTAGATAAGCCCAGGGGTGAAATCCAGCAGGTTCTGACAGGTTCTGGAGAACCGGTAGCGGAAATTTTGAGCAGTTCGGAGAACCAGTAGCGGAATTTTTGAGTAGTTTGGAGAACTGGCAAATACCACCTCTGGCTGGCCCCAGGTGGGTTGGGAATGGAGATTTTGCAATATCCTTCCCCTGGAGTGGGGTGGGAATGGAGATTTTGCAATATCCTTCCCCTGGAGTGGGGTGGGAATGGAGATTTTGCAGTATCCTTCCCCTGCCACGCCCACCAAGTCACACCATGCCTACCAAGTCACACCCACAGAACCAGTAGTAAAAAAATTTGGATTTCACCACTGGATAAGCCCAAAACAGATTAAAATGTTCTATAAAGCAATGGAGACCCTGAGAATGGCTACATTCCTTTAAGTCTTTTCCATCTCCCATCCCCCACCCAAAGGACATAATTATCTGCTTTGCATAGTCTGCTTGTGAACAGTCCTCAAAATATCAGTTCATAAAAATATCTCAAAAATAACCAAAGACAACTGAACTCCTCAAAACTGAACTACCCTTTCTTGATGTTAGCTTCTTTCCCTTTCTATCACAGCCCATATCACACTGAGAACAACAATATTCAGTGATAGTTTTTAGTACAGCAGAAACCACAGGGATAGGAGAATCCCTTTCTATAAGCTATTTTCCATTCACAATTTTCACAATCTAAACTAAAGTCATCAGAGAGCACCAAGAGGTAGGAGAGGAAATCTAAACATAGACTATACTTAAAACCTGAATTAGGTAACACACACTTGCTTTTGGTTGCTGAGTTCCATTTTAGATCATATATAACCTCTTGTAAACCATACCCAAATCTGAATTCAATAATACAACCAACAATTTTTAATTGCATTTTTTATAGAGTGCCACCATACATCACTGAAAGAAATTTCAAAGACACTTAGGGCCTTTGACCAAAGCTGACCTATTCTGCAATTATCACATCCAACAATATGTGTTGTTTTACTGCATGAAAGGCTTTCTTCTTCGTATAATTATTTTTAAAATGTTTATTATCCATTTAAGGCTTTCTAAAAATAGTATCTAAGAATAGAGGAGAATTGCTTACCTCAGTGAGTCAGCTTTTTACCATCAGAGAAATCTATGCCATAACTGTCTTATCAATAAGCATTTTATGACTTCACAATACTGAATAATATCTTTAAGTTTACCTTTGAAATAAATAAATTTCTCATAGTTTCATAAAAGACATAAAGCTTATGCCTGGCATCATTTAAAGCAGGAGTGTCAAACTCAAGGCCCGCGTGCAGAATCCAGCCCATGGGGTGCTTAGATCTGGCCCCTGGGGCTATCCTGGAAACAGCGAAGGACTGGCCTGCGATGCCTCTGCCAGCAAAAATGCCAAATTCAGTCTGAACATCTGGCTGACTGTGCAATGAACAATAATCTAATATAACCAATTTCATATTCTTAAAGGCTAATGGTTAAAAAGAGAGACAGCTGCGTATTTTGATATTTTCTAATTTTCACTCATTAGTGTTATGGCTTGCTGGACATATCCTCATATGAGGAAGGTGGTGAAGACCCATCTAAGTGTGGGTGATTTGAGCAGTAATGGAGCCAATAACTCCACTCTGGTTTACGCAGGTCTAGATATCCCCAGAACTCTTTGGCTGCACCCACTGACAGCCTCTTAAGACTCTGAAATTCAGTCACCCAGTCCTACACAGAGGCACATGATAAAAATTCAACAAGAGAGAGCTGAAAGACTTGTCAAGAAACAAGTCAACAAAACAGCCAATGCTGAGAAGTAAAGTGCCTCAGCTGGGTATTAGTGGAGGCTGAGCATGATTGATTTTTTTGGCCTCATTCCATGAGAGCAGATGTTGAAAGCCACTTTTGAATTCTCAGCTTTGTCATGTTTACCTTGCTGTGGCGTGGATTCTATTTCACAATGCCTCCTGTGCTTCCCACTGGATTAGTCACCTGTTCATTGGATTCCTGGTCTCAGTCTATGCCAAGGTTGTTGGCTAGGTTTATAGTTATCATTTTATCATTTTATGATTCCTCAACTCTGCTGTGCCTGAGCTTTACCTATCATTGGACTGTGGCAGGCATCCGGCTTGCTATCTTGTTGGCTGGCAGCCAAGCTTGCCAGCACAGAAAAATTGATGATAAATATCTATTTATTCATTTATATGCAAACTAGCGAAGTCTCTTTAGGAGAAGAATTTCATGGGTGACATCCTTTCCAAGGACTATCATGTTCATAAACTTTCTGATCTCAGATATGAAACCAAAGCAACTAATTAGAAAAACCAAAGGCACACTGGAAATAAGTATTTTTAATGATATCATCGTATTGTTAAAAAAGAATAATATATAGGTGGGGGCAGTATGTAAGAATAGAGATTTAGCCTTCTACCCAAAGATAATTGTGACATTCCAAAAAATGATATGGATTGGTAATGAGTTCAGGTTGCAGAACTTTCATTAGGGAAGAAAAGTAATTCGAAATCTATGCCAGGAAAAATGAAAACCTTAACAGATTTTGTTTCCTGATGGTGATGAAAGGAAAAGATTGTGAAGGTGAAAGTCAAATTTATTAAATTATATATAGGACATAAGGAAAACTTTGTTCTCTTTGCTGAGTTATTCTTCTGTAGGCTAAAGTCAAGGCCAGTAATATTATTTCCTCAAAGGCGTAAATTAACTGTAAGGAGACCATCTTATTACAGGAGTTTTTCACAACCTGTATTCAGGTATTAACAGCTTCAGAAACTGACAATTCTATCACAATTATGTTAAAGAAAAAAACCAAATGTTACCAGTTAACAATCTAAGAAACATTAAGAGGAGCAAAAAAATAAAGGTTTAAGGTCCAAGAGATATGTTTCCAAAAGCTATTTGAACATTTGCAATGTTGATGTGGATGGTTGCAAACTATTTAAAAAATGGATAGCTGTGTAGCCAACATAGTTACCCAATTATAGTATTGTACTGAAAATCAATGAAAGGGTACTTTAGCAAAAATTGTTAAGGAATCTAACCTCATTTTTAATCTTGTAAATTACTTTTACAAGGCAAAATTAAGTGGAGTTGTTTTTGCCTTCTGTCTTTCCTTAGTTTTGTTTTAGTGTATCATATCAGCAGGAATAGCCATTTTTAAAATGTCCTGCAGAGACTTCTTTTATTTCTGTATTAAAAGCTGGATGCAAGCAAAATGGAGGATTGCAGAAGATAATAAAAGAGTAAGAAACATATTGTTGAGTTTTTTTCACCTCAAAGTTGGCTAAATTATAAAGTTCACATTTTAGCAGTCACTTTAATCAGTTTCAGAAATTCAGAATCTATTTTACTAAGCCAATCCAATTAGGTTCCTTGCTTTTTTTAGTATGCAGTGGTTAATTGTATTAGTTATCTTGAAGAAGCTTTAATCACTGCCATTCAATCTAAATACATTAGAGATAGTAAAATAAAGTATTTAAAAAAGGAGGAGCTTATTGCAAAGGTTCTTCTTCTGGCAATATGACAAGTATATTGATTCAAACACAAAATACATCAGCTTCAGTTTGAATCACTATTTCAAGTTTTTTGCAGTTTGGTGAAATTTTCCTGGACAATTTCACAAGGTTTAATTTGGCCCCCTGCTTTATTTAATAACCACATGAAACTGCTAGGAAGAATCATATATAGGTTTGGAGCCATTTATCACAGGTCAAGCTTTATGGACCTCAAAGTTCAGAAAGATTTGAGTATTTTACCTCATTATTAGAAAGTGGTTTGCTCAAAAGGAGCAATTCTTTTATCAATCCTTCATATTTACCAGTATCTGATAAATACTCTGCTGACACAGAAATGGGAGGCTTTCCTCTGACTAGATGCATTGTTTTGACTTCAAGGAAACTTGAAAAAGGAATACAACATTGTTTTACAAGACCATTTCTCAAAGCAGGTAACTGAATCTCCTGTGACCTATTGTGATGCTCAGTCTATTTCAGTTTATTAATGTCTCTCCTAATTAACCATCCAGGGAGAAAAAGTGACTGCTTTTCAGTTACGACCATTGCAGTATGGTCACGTGACCAAAATTCAGATGCTTGGCAACTGACTCACATTTATGATGGTTGCAGTGTCATTGGGTCATGTGATCATCTTTTGCGAACTTCTGTCAAGCAAAGTCAATGGGAAAGACAGATTCACTTAACAACCGCATTATTAACTGAGCAGTTGCAATGATTCAACAACTGTGGCGAGAAATGTCGTAAAATTCTCAACAAATGTCTCACTTAACATCATAAATTTTGGGCTAATTGTGGTCGTAAATTGAGGACTACCTGTATTTGGTAAGCAATTGTTTCAAGTCATAACAGTGTTCAACAAATGGTGGTTACCACAAGTCCTTGGACTTCCAGTCATTCTGGTATTCCTACAGAATACAAAAACCATGGTAGTGCAGGCGTTAGAATGCAGTATTGCAGGCTAACTCTGCTCAAAGCCAGGAGTTCAATCTTGAGAACCTCAAGATTGATTCAGCCTTCCATTCTTCCGCGGTTGGTAAAATGGGGACCCCGATTGTTGGGGAAAATATACTGATTCTGTAAACCACTCAGGGAATGCTGTAAAGCTCTGTGAAGCGGTACATAAGTCTAAGTGCTATTGCTATTGCTACTATCATGTGATCATCTGGATGCTTTGTAACCTATTTGCATTTATGAGTAATTGTCAAGTGCCCCACATCACATGATTGCCAGTTATAACTGGCAAAGATTTTTCCAGAACATCAATAGGAAAGGAAGCAAAGATCTCTAAAGTCACTAGGGTAAGTCTTCCACTGGCACACACTCCCTCAGACACTTGAAGCATGTGCTACACTGGCCACTCTCCTGCATCCCCGTACACCCCTTCCCAAACCATTCCATTCCTGTGAATACTCTTTAACCTACATGGCACTTGTCTTGTACCCTCTCTGATCTGCATGGCATCTCTCATGTACCTACTCACACCCTTCCCAATCTGCACTCCTCACACATCCCCTCAAATGCTCACACATCCTCCAAGACCCATTATGTCTCTCATGAAGCTCTTTGCATACCCATTCCTCTTGCATCCTCTCTGACCATCAGTGCTATGTCTCTTGCACACCCTTATGTGCTCCCACATGACCTCCTTAAATCATGCAGCACCTTTCATCTGCTTCCTCTCACCCTTCCTCACCCACCTGGCACCTCTCATGCCCCACTTCGCACTTTATGCACCTTCCCCGGACTGGATAGCATCTCACACACACTCTTGCATAGCCTTCCTGACCCTCCCCTACAGTCATACCCACACAACCACTCCTACTAGGCAGGATAAACTTACCTGCCTGTACGCCTGGCACTTGCAACTTCCTGCCAAGTTCCCCACTGACTTTGGATATGGGAAGCCAGTAGGAAGTTGGCTCATCTAACAATTTGGTATCAGTTAACAAAGGCAACTAGGACTTCAGGAATTGCCATCACTAAGTGATGCAGTCATAAAGTAAAATTCCAGTCTCGTTGTTATAAGACAAGGATTACCTATATGTTATTTTATTTCTTGTTGCTTATATTGCATTTTCTTTTGCTGACTTTATATGTTCAGCAGATTATTGTCCTCCTATCATAGCTAAATAAATAATACTAATAAATAATAATGTTCTATTTATAATTTATGAGTGCAAAGGCATTCAAGTTAGTTTTTTTGCTCTTCAGCTATAAAATGTTGTTTTTCTAGAAGGCAGGGAGGATTTCAAATTGGAAAACAACTACAACAACCACCCTATCTGAATAATCAGATTATTCTGATTATGACATACACAAATAGGTGTTTAGAGCAGAAGAGAGCCAAAATGCCAATGAAGTGATTTTCTAGAATTAGTTCAGCATTGCTTTTATGCACAGATGTACTGGAAGGATTAGCTTGTATAGAGTTTTTTTTATGTTAAACCTGCATTTTTAGAGGCAGCCATGGGAATAATTCCTCAGCCTTCTCAGCAATTCAGAAAGTAATGGGACCAAAGAGTCTACAAATCATCTCCCCATCTGTAGGTCATGTCCATGACGGAAGCTTTTAGAGAAGAGTGAGTCATCTAGTGACAAAGTCTTTTAGCTTTTATAACCATAATTGCCATAGGCATGAAAGGCATGGTCCAAAGAATCTACTCTGCTATCCTCTGCTTTTGAATAAAAAATTCTAGCCAGGAAAGATTTAACCTTTATAACATCTGGACTGCATCAGGCAAAAGAGCAATAGGAATAGAAAAAGCAAAGCTAGCTGCCTTAGCAATATATGGTAAGAAATACTAAAGAAATGTGTGTGTTTTTCACAAAACTTCTATGTTCTTCTGAATTCCTTCTCTAATCAGATAGCAGTAATACTTCAAAAGCTGATCTCATCTCTCTCCACATACATGAGTATGGACAGACACTTGGTTTTATTTGAAATGAAAAAAATGAACAGGAGGCTCCCGATCTGACATCAGAACAAATGAACAGCAGAATTTCCACTGACCTGAAAAGTGGAGAAGGAAAAAGGCCAAACAGGCGTCAAGTGTGTTTACATATGTATGCCTTTATTTACCAATTAGGACATGTAAGGACAAGTAAGAAACAACATTGCTTTCATAATTAGGAAGGGACAGTATTTGGCTACAATGCAAAAGTATTATCAGTTAGTTTTTATGATAATCCTTTAATATGAAGTTTATGTTCCTGTCCTTGATGCAACAGAAGAGGTAGCTGATGAGTTTATATGATGATATTCAATTTGAAATCAACAGAATAAAATATGCCAGCAAACTGTGCTTCGTGTGGTTGGAGACTGGGATGCCAAAGTTGGAAATATCAAGGAGGAAAATGTAGTTGGACTATATGGGTTAGGAAACCACAAAGACAGAGGAGAATGATTTATCAATTTCTGCCAATCCAATAATTATCTTCATTACTAAAACAGTAATTGGTAGTTTAGGATCTCCTTACATCTAAATTTAACTGTTACTTATTTTTCTGTGTTTTTTAAAGTGAATTTTATTTTTATTTTATTTTTTTGTTTGCATTTTTAAGGGCTGTTTTTATGTGATCATGTTATTTTAAATCCTTTATATTGTAAACTAATCCAGGCTCATCTAGATAAGGGGGGCAGCTGCAGAGGGTGGACAGGAAATCAGCCATGCTGGGAAGGTCACTGACATAAAAAAGGAACAGACAGGAAGTCCTTCCCAGCCAAAATAAAGGGTCACGTGGTAAGTCATGTGGTTTGTTTGGCACTCGTCATTTTTAGTACTCATCGGACCTCCAGGAACCAATTAATGAGTATTAAGATATCAATGTATGCAAATTACTTTTTTAAAAACTTTGCATAAAGCCAGGAACCAAGAGACAGATGATACAGGGATGATACCCTAAAACCCATCAGTGAGCGCCCTCCTTAGCGCCCCAACCAGCAAAACCAAGTTTTAATGCCCTTCTAGAAGGCCAGAAGGGTGGGTGCAGTTCTCAAAATATCCCAAAAATGCTACTGCAAACTTTATTTATTGTCTAAAGGCATATTCACAATATATTTCAAATGTAAAAGCAGAATTGCAGTCTGTGTTGGCAGGGGGCAGAGGTCGACCCCAAGGCCCCTTATATGTGGGGTGCCACAAGGGTCGGTCCTCTCGCCCCTTTTGTTCAACATTTATGTAAAGCCGCTGGGTGAGATCATCCGTGGTTTCGGGGTGAAGTACCACCAGTACGCTGATGACACCCAGCTGTACATCTCCACCCCAGACCACCCCAACGATGCCCTTGAAGTGATGTCCCAGTGTCTGGAGGCCGTGCGGATCTGGATGGGGAGGAACAGGCTCAGACTCAACCCATTCAAGACCGAGTAGCTGTGGTTTCCGACGTCCCGATATAGTCAGTTGACGCCATCGCTGACTATTGGGGGCGAATCATTGGCCCCACGTCCTGGACTCACGGCTGTCTTTAGAAGAGCATTTGACAGCCGTGACTGGGAGGATTTTTCATCAGGTTTGCTTGATTCGCCAGTTGCGTCCCTTTCTGGATCGGGACTCCCTACACACAGACACTCATGCCCTCGTCACTTCCCGCCTGGACTATTGTAACGCTCTCTACATGGGGCTCCCCTTAAGGAGCACCCGGAGGCTCCAACTGGCGCAGAGTGCGGCCGTGCAGGTGGTTATGGGAGCAACATGGCGCTCCCATGTGACACCTCTCCTGCGCAAGCTCCACTGGCTCCCGGTGGTCTTCCGGGTGCGCTTCAAGGTTTTGGTCACCACCTTTAGAGCGCTCCATGGCTTAGGACCTGGTTATTTACGGGACCGCCTACTACCACAAACAGCCTCCCACCGGCCAGTACGCTCTCATAAAGAGGGACTCCTCCTCCACCGTCAGCCAAACAATGTTGACTGGCGGCCCCTAGGGGGAGGGCCTTCTCTGTGGGGGCACCTACTGTCTGGAATGAGCTCCCCCCAGAGATACGAAGGATCCCAGACCTGCGCACCTTCCGCCGCGCTGTGAAGACCTTTTTATTCCACCAGGCGGGCTTGGCCTAATCCTTTCCCTCTTTTTTAATATGTAAATTTTAATTTGTTTTAAATTATTGGGGTGTTTTAATTTGTCAGGGCCAAAACTATTTAATTCGATTTTATCTGGTTTTTTAAATTTTTTGTATCTATGTATTTTATTGTTTGGCTGTTCACCGCCCTGAGTCCTTCGGGAGTAGGGCGGTATACAAATCAAATAAATAAATAAATAAATAAATAAATAAATAAATAAATAAATAAATAATAATAATAATAATAATAATTCTTCATAGTACAAATTGCATAACAAATTCAGCAGTAATTATTCTTTTATTTTTTACCCGAAGAATGTTCTGATTAACCAAGAAAAACCAAAAATAAGAAAGTGGGGTAGAGGTATAACACAGCTTCTACAGAGATGTCCAACCACATATTCTAATATAACACATCAAAAGTAACTATGTTGGATGTAATTGTATCATACCTTAAAAGTAAACAGGCACATTTTTAATAGTCTACTAATCTGTTCTTTATTTCTATAAAGCTTAATAAATATTCATGAGTAGCTCCATGACATCTCATTAGTGAACTGTTAAACAAGTTGAATAAATGCTGAATTAAACATCTGTAATGAATTACTGTAGCCTCCTAATGCAATATGAAAACATTTATTCATATATACAAAAACAAATTTACTTTCCTAGTTCCAATTTGTATTTCCAATCTGAAATACAACTGTGTTTGCAAAGGATAAGTCTATATTGCGTTTTTATTTTAAATATTCAATCCAACAATACCAGCCCTGTATGGGTAGGATTGCTGATAATAACATTTGTTATTATCATTTCCAATACAACTTCATATGTTGTATTGGAAATTTGCTCAAGTCAACCTTTCCCATTCTGATGTCCTTCAAATATGTTGATTTCAATTCCCAGACTCCTTTAGACACCATGTCATTGGCTCTGCTAGCTGGGGAATATGGGAGTTTAATTCCAGTACATTTGGAAGGGATAAAATTGGAGAAGACTCTGTAAACAATTCAGCTGATTCTGACTGAGCATCAAATGGAATTCACTTTTACCAAACACTATTTGGTAAAAGCAAATACAAGAGCAATATATTATTCAACATTGATAAAACCTTTTGCATTTTAAGCATTTTACGGTTGCTATGTAAATGCATTTTTGTTTAACACAAGTGATTGAAAAAGTAAAGGTTCAGCTTCCCAATTATAAAATTTGAAAATTTAATTATTGTATATGCTAGTTAGGAATTTCTGTTTGTTACATTGGTAAGAGTTAATAAATCTTAATTTAAAATACTATTGCGAGTTAATTACAAAGAAAAAAGGAGAAGAAACATGAAAGTATTATCCAGGTGTCAAACTCGATCACGTCACATGATGTATCTTGATGTATCTTGCCTTTGCAGAGCCGGGTTCAACACCCCTTAGCAACACAGCATAACAGAATATTTGTCAGGCTACTGATAATTCATGACACCTGGTTTATTTCTGAATAGGAGAGTCAATTTCAGAAGTCCGAGTTCTCAAATTCTGGCTTTCACTAAATTGTTTTCTCTCCCAGGTTCTTATATTGAACTACCTATAATCCTACCTAATCATTGGTGGGTTGCTACTGGTTCTCCCTGGTTTGGGCAAACCGGTAGCAGCAGCGGTGTAAGGCTCTGCCCACCCGCCATCAAAAACGCTCTGCGCATATGCAGAACCTTTTGCACATGCTAGTAGCGCCGCGCGCTCCCGGGAATTAAACCCACTACTGTATCTAATACATTTGAAAATCAAATGGTCAAAAATAGAGAAAGAGAGAAGTAGCCTACCCATTTTAACCTACTGATAAATTATTTTTACTGCATGGATTTTGCGGTGAAACTGCCTATTACAATATCTCTTGAATTACATAAAAAGTAGGAAGTATTCTATTATTATTTATTGCTGCAGCGAATTTTTATCTAAACTTGTTAGTCTAGTTATTTCTCCTATCTGTGACAACAGTGCATGCAAAATAGGAAAATATTATATAAGTCAAAAAAGAGGAACAGTGATTACACAAACTGTCATGGCTCTCATTTACATTGATTTCCCTTTACATTACATTACTCTAAAAGGAGATATATTTCTTTGCAAGTGTATATACCCCAGACGAATTGAAAACAAACAAAATTCATATTCATTTCTCTTAAAAAAATTTTCATTATTTGAACTGTGTGTGTGTGTGTGTGTGTATGGGTATGTATATGTGTACGTGTACGTGTACACATACACATACACATACACATACACATACTCATTCAGTTGTTGGAAATATATATTTATATTTCCAACAACTGAAATTATATAAATTTGTTAGTACTGTATATTGCCATCTAGTGTACAGTTTTTTAAAGAGCAAAACAGTTCATAAAATGTTTAATATAGCAGCAAGGTTTTCATTACAGGTAGTCCCAACTTATGACCACAATTGAGCCCAAAATTTATGTTGCTAAGCAAAACATTTGATAAGTGAGTTTTGCCCATTTTACAATTTTTCTTGCCACTGTTGTTAAGTGAATCATTGCAATTGTTAAGTAAGTAACACAGTTGTTAAGTGCATCTATCTTCCCCATTGACTTTGCTTGTCAGAAGATTGCAAGAGCCACAGCCACAGCCAACCGTCATAAATATGTATCAATTGCCAAGCATCTGAATTTTGATGCTGCAATGGTCTTAAGGGTGAAAAACGGTCATGTCATTTTTTTCATTGCCGTTCTAACTTTGAATGATTACTAAATGAACTGTTGTAAGTCAAGGATTACCTGTGTAATGCACCAGTGGACTTTGGATACTACAACATGACTTTCTCTTCCTTATATTTTACACATAGCTCTGAATCTGTTCCATGAAACTGAGGCTCAGATTGAATAATTCACAAAAGAGGAAAGGAAGAAGTATTACCTCTTTTTATTCTATCAACAAATTATTCACTTTATTGCTAAAGTGAAACTTACCTGAACTACTTCACACTATCATAATTAGAATTGGAGACAGAATTATGTGATACATAATGTAATTGCTAGGTAAAATTATAACAATTTTATTCCATTTACTAACTATTCATGAAGAAATGTAATCTTTACTAAATTATTCACGATATATGTATCTAATAATACATCTGGTATCTAGTATTTAATGATATTCTACTAAAAATATTCCCTGACAAAGGATCCTTAAAGGGACAGATAACCAGCATCTCTAACTTGTAAGTCTAGAACAAGAGTGTCAAACTCCCCATGTCATGTTGCCATCACGTGACGTATTGTGATGGTTTTTCCCTTTGCTGAACTGGGGTGGGCGTGGTCTGTGCGTGACACATCTGGCCTGCAGGCCACCAGTTTGACACCCCTGCCCTAGAACCTCCTAGTGCCGTGATGGTGAACCTATGGCCCACATGCCACAGGTGGCATGTGGAGCCATATCAGTGAGCACATGAGCTCAGCTCAGGCGTTCACGCATGCGCTGGCCAGCTGATTTTCGGGCCTTCTGGGCCCACCGGAAGTAGGGAAACAGGCTGTTTCCAGCCTCCGGAGGCCTTCGGGTGGGTGGGGAAGGCTGTTTTGCCCTCCCCAGGCTCCAGAGAGTCTCTGGAGCCTGGGGAGAGCAAACAACGGGCATTCCAGTCCCACTGGAAGTCAGTAAACGGGCCATTTCCGGCCTCCGGAAGGCCTCCAGGAAGTGGGGAAGGCCGTTTTTGCCCTTCCAAGGCTCCTAGAAAGCATCTGGAACCTGGGGAGCACGAAAAACAGGCCCACTGTGCCATTGCGTGCCAAACATGCGGGTCGCACAGGGGGGTCGCACATGCATGCAGGGCACATAGAACTATGGGTATGGGCACATGCACATGCAAACCCCCCGCACTCCCCCCATTTTTGGCACGTGATGGCAAAAAGGTTAGGTATCACTGTCCTAGGGCAATTTCTTATCAATTTTAGCTTGAGAGTAAAGGAAATAGGTGTGATAAGCTTCTTAATGCTTAGGATACTTCCACGAAGAAAAAATCCTTGCAAAATTATTAAATAGAGAAAGAAATCCCATTTGCGTCTCCTTTCATGATAACAATTACATCCCCATCTTGCCCACTGTAGACCTTAAATGTTTAAAAAAGGCAATTAAAAAGGCTGTTTATGATTTGCCCATTTGTTTAAACATGGTTTCATTTCACTTGAAACGATCATTTGTAGTCTATCTTGTCCTGCAGTTTTTACTTATCAAATTAGACTGGGACTGGAGGGTTAATAACATTTCAAACTGCGAAGAGAAAAACAGTAAAGAATGTCCACTTTATAATGTTTATTTAATATTATGGGCACTTAATGAATCCTCAAAGTGTATGTTTGTTTTATTGGATATGTAACAGCCATAAAGCAACTCTGATTAACTAACCTAATAAAAACATCAATATATTAACAAATAAAGCAATATCATAAAAATGAAAAAATGAAAAAGAAAATGAAAAAGATGGCCATTAAGGAGAACCCCATAATGGTATACATTTTATTCACACATAAGCCCATCTACAGATAAGCCACCCTCAATTTCCTAATCAAAATACCATGAAAAATGTTCCCCCTGTGAATAAACCAACCTTCACTGGCACCAAAACTCCGTATACCCACAGGCATATATGATAACAGCAAATTCATACAATTTTCAGCAGTTTAACTATCTTCTGATCCCTATGGACAGCCAGATCCAGGTCTTAAAGGCTTTGAGGAAGCCACAGAGTATGCCTCAATCTAATTTCAGGTTGAATGCATGGCAAGCACTGCAACAGACAACTTCTTGGGTCCTTCCAGGTGACAATCTTTAATTGACAGGATCCATAAGATCCACCTTCTTCCAGATTTGATGGGGCAGATAGAGACAATTAGACAAAGGGACTCCATCAAATATTCCAGCATCATTTCAGGCTTTATAGATAACAATCAACACTTCCAGTTGCATATATTGACCTACTGGAAGCCGAGGCAGCTCACAAAGCAAGGATATAACATAGATTTACCAAGATATGCCCATAATTGCTCTTGCTACTATTTTCTGGACCAACTGAAGCTTCCAGATGTTCTTTGAGGACAGTCTCATGTAGACTGCATTGCAGTAATAAATTCAGGAAGTGACCGAAGTACATCACAATTGTTTTCCTTTAAACAAATTACAGTTGCAACTGCTCTGGTAAAAATAAACAACTCACTTTATTGTAGAAATGTTACCTTGACATTATTTTAAAATGTTAACATATCTGAATTTTAATTTTACGTTTCATCACAAAATTGTTTAAAGAAGAAGGAAACATCCTATAAAATAACTGCAAAGTAAATGAAATTTAATCCTCAAACAGGAAAATCTATGTAACATTTTATGTAACATAAAAGCAGGAATAAAGTATCTAAAGTAAAAGATCTAACAATGCTTCTGACAGTTTCAGTCTTGTATTCCATAACTGCTGGATCTAATGTAGTAGAACAGTAGAACAGAATTGACATTTCACTATCATTTCTGGCTAGATGACCAAGTTCAATTATTTTTGAGAAAAATATGTTACATCTCATATTTTTCTTCAGGTTAGGGTAAAAGAAACAAAAATAGATTATACAGCATGCCAAGCTACAAACCACCAAGAGATCAAATCTATATCTCCAAAAACTTGACACCATGTCACTGTTATAGTTGTTACAATTAGACTGATTCAGAAAGATTTTACAACATAAACTTGAAAGAAATCAGTAGATATTACAGGGAGGATTTACTTGTATTTTTTATTTTTTTTGCAAGATATAGGTACCCATTTGACTACCTATGCATATCAACTGTAACATCAATTTCCTCCCACTAAAATATATTAGGATTAAAATCCAGCAGAGATAACCAGATAATATAGCAAAAAGCTGGGAATTTAAGGCAAGAAGTTCTTCTCCTGCTAATGGTCCACTTATTTGAAAACTGGTACATTGGGAGGAGGAAGCGATAGATTCTCTATTAATATTCACACCAAGTACAAATCTCTCATGTCATTAGACTTATTGTTCAATATGAAAGCACATCTTCAGATGAAAGACAGATCTTCCACATCAGAATGTAAATAAATATTTGCACTGCAATAAATGTGAATTACTTGTTGTTTCATTCCCTGTTCCTCCTGGCCTTGTTAATATGTAATCTCCCATTCCTTCAATTAGCAGAAAAGCATACTGTCTTTTGCACCAACAGATGGCCTCTTTTCTGTCTCAATTACAAGGCTAGCTATTGTATGTATGACCATTTACACAAGCGATTGGTAAGTTGTATTGACTTCATTTTTCTACATTCTCAGCCAGTGTCATCTGCCAGTGGGAAGAAGAAACACCAGTTGCTTCCCTTTATAAGCACTACATGCGACTACCTATGAGGAGTATTCAGAAGCTAAAACTAGTGCACACTGCAGCATCGAGGGCAGTTCTTGGGGCCTCTAGTGTGGCCCTTTTACACTGCTGTTCTGCAAGCTACACTGACTGCCAGTTGGTTCTGGGTGCAATTTAAAGCCCTACATGGCATGAGTCCAGGCTAAGTGATGAACCGTTTCACCCCAATGGGACTGATCCCCTCCACCTATGCCAACAGAGGAGGCATACTGCAGATCCCACTGGTCAGAAAATTCCAACCAACAGGCTCCAGGAGAAGAGCCTTCTCTGCTGTAGCCCCAACCCTTGCCCTAATGGGGGATTATTATATTGGGATGGTTTGATGGACCAATAGTGGATCCCACTTTTCCCCACTTACATTCTGCTCCCTGCTTCCTTCTTCCCCATACTTTTGTTATAACTTGTATTTTTACAAATATTGTATTAAGCGAGAGATTTTAATGTTGTAAGCAAAATGAATGAATGAATGAATGAATGAATGAATGAATAAATAATACAATACAATACAATACAATACAATACAATACAATACAATACAATACAATACAATACAATACAATACAATACAATACAATACAATACAATACAATACATACTGGGACAGCTTTGAGCAATTGCAGGCTGTTACCTGGAGCAGTCTTTTAAGTTGCACAAAAGACAGTTCTGCTTCTCAGTTTGACTTTGACTTCCAGTTATTTCTGAATATGGATTTAGTGTTTTTAATACTATTTGACCTCTTTAACATGAGTCTTGTGCTCTTCTGAATAGAGCTATGTCTATGTCCAAAATATAGTCCAATTAAAAAATTGCCGAGGGCAGCGGCCCCCAACTTTTGGGGACCAGTTCTGTGGAGAAAGGTTTTTACGCAGACCAGAGGGGGTATGGTTTCACATGCTGCCTGGGACGGGGCTTCGCTTGTTTGCATGGCCTGGTTTCTGGTATGCTGCAGATTGGTGCCGGTCCATGGACCAGGGATTGGAGATTCCTGGCCTACAACCTATGCCTCTCTACAGAGTGGACAGGCATAGGTTGAAGCAAGCAGGATTTCTCCCACATTTCTTCCATTTCACTTTGCACTTTTGTGTACATGTGATCAATCTATCCCTTAAGGAAAGTGAAAGGGAGCCATCATTAAGGCTCCACATGGATGTCAGTATTGGCAGTGAATGGCCATGACCAGCAGCTTTTGATACTAGTGCTTTTGGCTACACTCTTCAGACTGAAAGGGGTACAGGGAAGAACACTGTACAGGATAGCTGTATTTCAGCTATTAAATATTCCAAAGCATTGTATTCTTCAATAGAATGCTGATCATGTGAGTAAACAGCTAGGTCCAGCAGCACCCCAGACGTAGCTAATGGGGTTTGCAAAATGACAGTGGCATTCTCCTAAAAGCAGTAAATGATACGGTCACTGAAAAACACTTTTGTCCACATAACCAACAAACATTACTTGGGAAGAACCAGCAACAATCTAGCTCTGATTTCCATTTCTCAACGAGAGCACCAATTCTGTTTTTTAAATATAGATGCTTTCCCAAAAGCCATGTTTAAACAGGTTCAAAACAGGTTTAGTGTTCTTCCAAGAGAGCATTAAACCCACAAAAATGAAGCATACATAATGCCTGATTAAGCATTAGAAAAATAGATGTATTTCAGAAGAAAAGATCTATTCTCCCTAGCAGCCCAAACCAAACAGTCATTGAGGGCACTGCCCTACAAATGGAGGAGGAAGAAGAGGTGTGCGTAGAGCAGCCTATATTGGCAAATAGGTGTTAGGAAAACACCAATCCCCCAATGATATCATCATCAACACTGACAACAAAGCAATGGCACTGGTAACAGTAAAGAACAGTATGCAGTCATTCAGGTAATGTCCCACTTGTGACAAAGGGAATCTATGAGAGACACAGTGGAAATTAGTTTCCCAGGAAAGGTTGACTATATCAAGGGACCAACTGCTACGTCATAATGAGTGTGAAAAATGCAAACCCATATATTCATTAAACCATGGAAGAAGTTGAACAGAATAGTGGCTTTTACCTGCAGTGGTTATACGGAATTTTGGCCTCATTTTAGCAGACAGTAATCAAATATTTAAGAGGCTTAATTCAAGTGTGCAATAAAACTTCTTCACTAGCTGTACCATACTGTCTACTTAGCGTATGCTAAGCCACCTAAAGAGGGGATCTGACAGTTCCACAGGATTGTATCATGTCCTCTATGCTGTTCCATTTCTGCATGAAACTATTGGAAATGGTCACTCAGAACTCAAGTAGGGCTTTAAAAACGCTAGTAATTCAGTACTTATGAATCCTGCCTGTGCTTGAAAATAGGGAGAATGATAAGTGCTTGGTGTTCTTTGAGCTTGGTTGCTTCCTTCCAGGCATTTCGTTACTAGACTAGAAAACCTCTTCCACGCTAGAATGGAATAGAATTTGCTCTGTTTATATAGTAAGACACCCTGTCAATGTCGATGGCATGTTGTTCTCTTCTTGGATATTATGGTCATAAATTATGATAGTCATACAGCAAGTCATCGAATGACTGACCTGATTCAAAACTTTTTTTGCAGCAATCATTAAGTGAATCACTTAAGTGAATCCATGTTTATTAAGTGAAACTATTGTTCATGGCCAGAACCATAGGGATACAGTGGTTAGAAATGTACTATTGCTGGCTGATTCTGTCCACTGTCAGAAGTTCAATCCTGACCACTTCAGGTTGACACAGCCTTCCATCCTTCCAAGGTCAATAAAATGAGGGTTCAGATTGTTGCGGGCAATATGCTGGTTCTGTAAACTGCTTAGAGAAAGCTGTAAAGCACTATGAAGCGGTATATAAGTCTAGGTGCTATTGCTATTATTGTATGGTGCTTTTGCCAAAAAACAAAAGTAACACAGCAAAAACATAGTAGATCATAGGCATGTGACTGCAGGCTACTGCAAATGGCTGTAACTGTGAGCCAGTTGCAGCCTGAAATGCAGACATGTTACTATAGTGGGCAGCCCTGCTGTCAGAACTGTCAGAACCAGATCATAAGTACCTTTTGGGAGGTCCATCGTAACTTTGAATGGTCACTAAGTGACTGGTTGTAAGTCGAGGACTACCTGTAGTACCTTGTTCAGGCTGTTTACTGCTTGATTGATTGTCTGTGGCAATCGTTCATTGATTAGGGTATTGTTTCCTGTTTCTTTATCTGGTGTTAATCTTGGTGTTAATCCCCCAGTTAGCTGGGTATTGATTACTAATGAAGATATGTTCTGGTCTTTTTGTTTCTTTTTCAGCTTTTTTATTGTTTCTTTTGAATGGTATGTAGATGTTGTTTCAACAGATAAAACTGTGCTTGTTGATGGCTGATTTGTCATAGTACTAGGCTCCAGAAATTCTCTAGCATTTTTGGATTTAGCTTGACCTTGATGCTCGCAGTCTCCTAGTTGAAATCATGGTTTTCATTGTGTCTTCTGACTGCTAGTTTATGTTCATGGATGCACTCTTCTAATCTTCTGCTTGTCTGTCATAGTGGCTGTTATAATTCTTTACATATTTACATGTTTTGTTCTTTGGCTTTTGAATCTACTTTTGTTTTACTTAAGATGTTTTAGTGGGCTTTGGCTGGTTTGTGCTACGATTATGCCATGTGGTTGTAATAGTCTGTTGACTGTTTCTGAGATGTTTGAGGGCTGTTAGCCTTTTCATAACTTGCATTGGTTGTGTTATAGTGGGCTAAGTGGTTAGGCACTTTTTGATAAAAGTTGCGTGGGGAAAAGTTCAATATTGATGGAAGATATTGTATAGGCAGTCTGTTTCCTTTTTCTGAGCTTCTGGATTGTTGCAGTGCATTTGTGCCTGTTTAAATAATGTTCTTATACAGCTGCTCTTGAGGGAAATGGGGTTGTTAATTTGGGTAGTGGAGCACTTGATTAGTGTGGGTGTTTTTCAACAAACTTGTATTTCTAATTTGCCACCATTTCCTCTAATCAATCAGGATATTCAGGAAGGGTAGTGAGTTGTTCTCTTCTTCCCTTCTGAATTTTATTTTTTGAAGTTGTTGTTAAACAGTATCTTCCTATATAACTGTCTACTCTAGTTGTTCCTTTTTTATTGAGACAAAAGTGTTGTATTGCAGCAACCCATGTTTAGATTACTGCAACCATGAAAGGCATCTGAGAGTTTCAACTGGTGAAAAATGCAGCAATCTTTCAGAGCACAAAACTAAGATTATATAATCTCAATAGTGATTATAGTCCAGTGATTGTTAATTGTTTAGAACTTAATTTAGAATCTTGCTTTTAATATTTATGTATCTAAAAATCCGTTTCATTATGAAATTGGGTTATTAATTGGGAATGTTACTCCACTGGCATATTCCAGCCAATTGGCATCAACACTGGACCCAGTCAACAAATCCTTCAAGGACCTGGATTTTGGGCTGCTGCTACTGAACACCAGGTCAAGTTTATAATGAAGCTGGCTTCATCCGTGATCTGATCATCTGGCAGGACAATTTTCTGTCATGGCACCTGCCATCTGGAACCTTATTCCTCCACACATTAGAGCCAACCGAAACCCTGCTAGCTTTTCGTAGGCCCTGAAGACAAGGTTTTGCCACAAAGCTCTCCAGCCTAAAGGTTTAGGTAAGTCTATTTTTATGGTTATATTAACTGCTGTGTTAGTTGTTTTTTCCTGCATGCTATTTATAATTTTGTTATATTTTATTGTTTTTATTGTGTTCTTCAATAATGGTAGCTACCCAAAGTTGTATGTATGAGATGGACAGTCAAATAAATTCAATACATAAATAAAATCAAGTGAAATATAATCAGACACATGAGAAAAAAACGATTGCCCCAAAGTTTTGGTTTTAGAAAAGTCCTTAAGGCTCAGACTTTTGCTTCTGGTGTCCTAAAATGCTTTTAACAGATTCATTATTCTTTTTCACTGTTAGTGATATTATATTTTTGGATTAATATTTTTATCACATTGCTATTATTTTATGATTTATGATATCCTATATTCAATTTAGGTAGTTATATAGACAAAAGATATAAAAGTATTATAAACAATAAGATAATACTCTCACAAAAATTCAACCCCTTCTTTTTTTCTATAAGCAAAGAAAAATACCATTACCAAAGTCAGGGGTAAGAGAATTAATGCTACTTATTAAATCTGTAGTACTAAAATATATGTGAATAAAATATCTGGGCAAACGCAAACATCATAGCCCTTATCTGCCCCAGAGTATTATGAAGTGCTACATTCAAAAAATATCTTCTTCTGTTAATTCTTCCCAGATGTACCAAAACTTATCATATCATAAATATGATAAAATGTGCATTGACCTGTACATTTTATGCATACTGTTATCTTTCATTAAAAGCTGTAGGCATCCTTACAATTAAAGCCCCTTAGGTACTTTATCTATGGAGCATGACGCTCCAAGCTAAATCCATGATAATTCATGTTTGTCTAATAAAAAATGACTATAAAAATAAATCATTGAAGTGTACCGCAATTAATCCTGGCTGAGTCATAGATTTCATACACCATTTCTAAAACCTAACCAGCACATGATAATTAGGATAGGAAGGGGCAATGGCTTTTTTAAAGAAGATTTTCCTTTCCATTAGAAAGAAAAATGGCAAATTAATGTAACTAGCAACAGAACATTGTTTCTGTAAACATACTGGGGATCATTGATATGGAAGACCACCAATTAAATAACCCTTTCCTCCCTAATTTGAGGTTTGACATTGAATTACACGTTTTCAGCTGTGGTTGTCCAATAGAATAAAATAATCAAAATAGCAAGATGCGGCCTTTATGAATTGGCATTAAGCAAAAATTACAAAATAGTCACTGAAATATGCAGATTTTTTTAGTCTTGAAAGTAGGCAATGATTTAAAAAAATAATTCCAGAAAACTACTGGTATGGTCATAATTTCAAAATCAAAATGGAAAAGTATTTAATGTAATTATTTTGGGCATTTATGTGTATCACAGAATGCAGTATTTGTTTATTTAATTGGATTTATATCTGAGCTTTTTCATACTGAACCTGATAGTTTATATTATAGTAAAAAAGGCTTTTTCGTTGAGTAAAAAAGTAATAGCATAGCACTATTTTATATGAAATCTTAATGTGGAAATTAATGAATAACAAAATGGAAAATACTATTTATGGTAACTTAAACAATTTACATATCAATTAATTTAAGTTATTATAAATTAAATTACAACAAAATTAATTTTAATGGTTTTAATAGCTGATTTTATTTAAATACATTTTGAACTTAATTATTAAAAAGCCGTTTTATTGGATTTACATCTGAGCTTTTTCATACTGAACTTTCAGCTATGGTTGAGACATTTGGTCTTTATTTTGATGTTAATTATTCTTAAAAACACTCCACAATATCACAATGAAATTAGCTTTAAAAACAAACAACAAACCATCAGCTCAGAATTTTTAAAAGCAGAAATAGGAACCTGCAATTATGCAGATATTCCTGAATGATAACCAGCAAACACAGTAGGAAGAGATTCTGAAAGTTTTCAACAACTCTGGAGAGTCACAGATTTTCCTATTTTCAATTATTTATGATTAGTCTCTTTAGTTCACTAAAATTTAATTATTGTTTAATAACTGTGCCTCTACTGTCTGTTCATCTAATATGAAAAATTAGCAATGCTCATCTAATTTGCATAATACATTATGCAAAACACACCCTATATAAGCTCTGATTTACCCAGAAGTAACCTTTATATTTAGCTTTATTCTGTTAGGCTGAAATCTTAGTAAAAGAACTAAGCAATGTGAGTTTTACTCTTTAATAAATATACAGAAACGTTTCTTTCATTTGGAGACTTTCCTAACCATAAAATAAAACGATGAAGTATGACTAAGAAATAGAAGTGTAATACTGCATGTTTTTGTTCGTTTCTTTAAAAATGTTATATGGCCTCCAAATCGAACAACATGACTCTGGATGGCTTAAGACAACCAAAATAAAACAATTAACAGTAATAGTAGTAATCAATAATATATGATCTGGCTCTTCCTGCAGATCATGATCCTAACTCTTTGAGACATAACCATATTGTAAAGCCTTTTTAAAGATCAATAGGGTCAGAACCAAATGAACTATTTCTAGCTATTTCCTATTACTACTAATAACTATTTGAAATAGAACAGAACCAAATCAAATCTTTATTGCAGTCAATGTCCAGGCCATAGACTATTTAACATGTGTTGCACTAAATTCAGTTGAAAATTTAAAAATCAGGGCGAGGACCATACTATCTATTCTCTATTCCGTATAGCAAATTCCAAATTAAAGTATACCCAAGAGATGACTATTAACATCTGTTTGGTAACAGGCAGAGGATTAGAAATCCATTACCCACCATATTAGTTCAATCATCTGATTTACTACATTTATCCTAATACTCACTGCACAATCTGCTGTCCTCTAACTTATTACCATTAAATTAAGTCTTGCCATTCTTGCAGTAGAAAAAATAATGGTCTCTTTTCTATGGCAGTCATTTGACAAGTGCTGTCACATATCTTTTTTGCCATTCAAATCATCTTATGGCTAAATGTATCCAATTCTTTCAAATGTTTATAGACCTTGTTTTCAGGATGATTACTCATCTTTTGAATCTATTCGCATTTATTTTGAATCATAGGGCCCAGAATGTCTCAGAACAGCTTTATTATGTAATGAGTTATAAACTTTTAATAAAACCCATAATTTATTTTTTTCATATATGAAGAGTACTTAAATCACTACCGTAAGGAACAAATAAAAAGAAAATGATCTGTAGCAATGTATGAAAATGCTATTACTCCTCACTGCTCAGCTTTACAATAACTATAAATTACAATGAGTCCTGCATCCTCTGAAACTGCATTTCAAAGATGAATCAAACTACTTTACTTGAAATAGGCAGCACTGTACATTCAGAGCTAGGTATTTCCTGCTGGATCATACTAAAGCTGTACTTAGCGTGATGACAAGAATAGTTCTCGTTTTAGAGAACTAAGAATACACAAAAATGCAGGCCTAATGCAGATTAAGCCCCACAATGCCCTTAATGCTACCTCTGTCTCATTTTGGAGCACTGGTAGCAAGGAGATGGGCATATATACACACACGTCATATGGGCTTAAACAGATATCCATTAAGCAGCTTTTGGATATCATGACCAGAGATTATAGGGCATAATTCAAACCAGCTAGAGAGCATCTTATTGGAAGAAGCTGCACTAAAACTAGTCCTCCAATATTCTTCATTATTCTCTTTCGCCTCTCCAAACACAAACTACGTATCTATAGAGATATTAATATAGATATAAACAGTGATTCAAATTTATATTCAGAGACACATAACAATGTATTCTATGAGCTACAGTTCCCATAGGATGGCTATGCAAGCTGCACACTTCCCTGGGTAGTTTTGAAAATATGTAGAGAAAATATTTTTTTCCCTGAAAATCTTAACAAATGTACCAAAGAGCATATACATCCCAAATGAAAGCCCAGAACTTTCAGATCCTGCTTCCTTTTCTTTGCATGATAGCATCTTCTCACTGTATGCAATTTAACCATTAAAATTTAATATTAAATATAAAGTCCTAAATAGAAAATAATATCTGCTTATCTGCAGATCCACTTATGAGCAGAAACTCATTAATAATGTTGACAGGTAATCCTCCACTTACAACCATTCAAAGTTTATTTATTTATTTATTTTAACTTTATTTATAAAATTTATTGGCCACCCATCTTGTCTCAGGGTAACTCTGAGCCACTTACAATCATAAAAAATAAAAACTGTACAAAGATGAAAGCATAAAAATACTACACAGAGCCAAAAACAGCGGCCCAATTAAAAGATGAGTAGGGAGGAAACAGAATGGGAGGAGAGATGGTATCTGATGTGATGCTCTCCCATTGAAGCCCCCCAAGTCAACTTGCAGAGTCAGTTCTTTAGGCTCTTATAGAAGGTTGGGAGGGTTGGGCCAACTTCACTTCAGGGGCAAGATGTTACAACAGCACTGAAAAAAGTGACTTATGACTGGTTGTCACACCTTACAACTGTTGCAGCATCCCCATGGTCACATGATCCAAATTTGCACATTTGGAAGCTGGCATGTATTTGGGACCGTTGCACTATCCTAGGGTCATGTGATCACCATTTGAAACCTTCACAGCCAGTTTCTGACAAGCTAAATCAGTGGGGGAAGCCAGATTCGCTTAACGACTGTCTGATTCATTTAACAACTGCAGTGATTCTCTTAACAACTGTGGCATAAATGTTGTAAAATGGGGAAAAACTCACTTAACAACTGCCTTGCTTAGCAATGGAAATTTTGGACTCGATTGTGGTCATTAGTCAAGGAGTACCTGTATACTTTCCAACCCAATAGATAATGTGAAAGAATAAAGAGGCTGGGACTTTACTTATTAGCATGACAATTATTTTATAACAAAGTAGAATGGGACCAAATTTAGAATGGGGGAAGAAGCACCAAAAGAATGATTAAGTTTGAAATTGAGTAGAATCCTGATGGTGGCAGAAGAAAATAATATCCATGTATGCTAATGTATTCATGGAGCAGTATTTCTTAACTTTGGCAACTTTAAGATATGTGGATTTCAATTCTCAGAATGCTGGCTGGGGAATTCTGGGAACTGAAGTCCACACATCTTAAAATTGCCAAGGTTGAGGAATCTGCTCTAGAGGTGAAGTTGGTAACAGCTCAGAATGTTGCCCAAATCTTCATTCTGAGCCTCTCCTCCTCCCTCCCAGGTGCATGACCTTATAGAGCTGTTATTAAGGGATTAAAAAGAATTCAAGAAACCATATTCTGTGTGCTTTTTAAAAACCCAGTTCTATAGATTTTTTATGCATGACTAATCTGATGCCCTGAGTCATGTCCCCTTTGACTCCAGTACTAGATGATATTCACTCCAATAATAAGCCTGTTTGTGTGCATCTATTTGAACCAGTTCAGTGCTTTTCTTGTTTGCAAATGAATATTTATGAATGGTTATATAACATCCCATGTACAAAAATGTCCAGATCAAACACAGACACGCTTCTACTTCAAACAGCTCGTTATTATATTTTATTTTTAGTTAGTACTCAGTAATAATTTATTGACCCTGTGTATTTATTTTGAAGAAAATGTCTATGACTCAAAATCATTATGATTTTAAAAACAGTTTTCCCAGTATGGTTCAGAAGCTTTGAGACTACAGTGAAGCAGCTTTCAGCTATGAAACCACATTAAATTAATCATCTTCTAGCATATTTTCAGAATAAAACCATGACATTGAATGCTATGAATACCCTTTATTACCCAATACAACATTAGGCCATTAGCAATCTATAGTTAGTAAAGTTAAAAACATATATTTTACCCAATTAACAAGTACCTACTATTATTTATTCAATTATTATGCTGTCCAACTGTCCAGAGAAAAGTATGGATGCTTTTCAAAGAGGGCACTGTATACTGGAGTTCACCTAACAACTTTCCCCTAAAATGTGACCACAAAATTCTTTACGGATAGGTCTAAAATGTATGCAGGGCAATGTTTCCTTGTAAGGTTAGGGAAGAGATAAGGAGCTTCTAATCTAGAGCATGACACATCAAGTGTCATTTCTAACTTTCCTTCCAGAGCAATCAGTTGTAGCACTTCTCTGAAAGACAGCATGCATGTAGTTGGAAGGTACTGTATCTTTTTTTCGCTTAGTTGATTTTGTCTGAGATGTTTAGTAAAAATTAAGCACGCACCAAGTAATCGACTGTTTTCTGAATCCCTGCACAAGATTCTCCAGCACAAAGGGAAAGGGATTGTTCTTCTGGCAGTGCTGAACAATATTCTTTTCCAAACCTCTTAATCAAGGGGAGCAAGCAAGCAAGCCGGGAAGACTTCAGAATTATCAATCTGTCCTTTCTTTTCCCCTGCATACCCAAACGGACTGAAATGCAGCTGCTGTGTTGCTGCTGCTCTTGGTGTGGTTGGTTTTTTTTTTTTTTCCTACAACGCAGTTACAAAGGACCGACACGAGGAGCATCCTGCCTTATTGGAAAGCAATTCAGGATCATTCAGGAGAGTTTTAGGTTTAATGTGTTTCAGCGCGAGAGTTGCACGACCACAGCTTACCTCTGCGACTTCTCCACTTCAATATAGGCGCATTTTCTCGGGCAAAGGTACCGAGGCATATTATTATTATTATTATTATTATTATTATTATTATTATTATTATTATTATTATTATTATTATTATTATTATTACATCTTACATCCTCCGACGATACCTTAACAGTTCCTAGGTCCTTGGTTAGGACTCGAGCTGCTGAGCTATTAACCATCCTCAAAGGCTGTGAATCTCACTAAAGATTAACCAATAATGATGATGATGATAATAATAATAATAATAGTAATAATAATAATAATAATAAAAATGAATGAATGAATGAATGAATGAATAAATAAATAAATACCACGCAGTCGGAGGATCAAAGAGGATGGCAAGAGGATTACTCCTTCTCCGTTCGCTCCTTCCTTTCTCCTCCTCCCAGAGAGGAGGAGACAGCTTACAAAAACGATCGCCTTGGAAAGAGCAACTGCAGGTAAGGGGAACAGGCTCTAGGCACTAAAAAAAAAGAAAAAACCGCCCACCGGCACCACCAGCTTTGGAAGCCACTAAGCTTGAGACACCCCGCGCCCCGCTTTGCCCTTCTGTCTCCCGACTGAAAACCGCGCCCGCGACCTGCTCCGGCACCAACGCAGCCCCCTCCCGCCTCCACGTCTCCGCCAAGGAGAGCCTGCTTCAACCGATTTCGGGGATGGGGAATGGGGGGATCAGCCCTCCCGCGAGCCCCCGACTCCAGCGCCCGCCTCGCCAGACTTGCGCTCCCAGCGAAACTGCAACAGGAAGAAACTTGAAAGGGGATCCAGAAGCGACGTCGGGGCAAAGACGGAAAGCTCTTCGCCTTTAGAGAGAGACGATCCCCCCGGCAGCAGAAGCAACAGCTTGCCGCCCCCTTCCTTCCTTCAAAGTCGAAGGGAAAAGGGCCAAAGCAAAACTCCCGGCTTTTTTTTCTTTTCTGTTATTTGACTTTTTTTTTTCTTTTCTTTTTTTTTACCTGGTGGTTCCTCCCTTCCAGCCGAGACGTCACGGTGATAGCCGTGCCTTCTTCCCAGTCCGTTGCACACAGCAGCGTCCGTAGCCGGAGCTATTTATAGTCCGCAGCTTCCTTTCCAGCAGACTCCGGCCAAGCAACGGGGCAGGGAAAAAAAAAAAAAGTGGCCAGAGAAGCAGAGGCGGGAAATGGCGGGAGTCCCGCCCGAACGACCGGCTCTCCGATCCGATCCCCTCTCCCCGAGCGCCGGAGCCGCACGCACCGCGAGGATAAGTTACCTGCCCCGCAGCTGCAGCTGCCGCTCGCTCGAGCCAGGGGCGCAAAAGCAAGGCGCGCGCTCTTCCCCTCGGCGCCGCCTCCACCCTCCCAAGTCTCCTCCCTTTCCCCCCCCCCCCCACTCCCTCTCCTCCTTCCGACAATGTCACCGCAACCAGCCGGAGTCTCCCGAGCTCGGAAGGAGCGAAGGGGCCGAAGGCGCAGGCGCTTTAGAAGACGGGAAAGCGGGTGCGCCACGCTGCGCTCGGTTGGTTTTTTTTTTTTTCCCTCCTTTTCTCTCTCTCTCTCTCTCGCAGGCCCTGCAAAGCAGCTCTCTGAGGTGACCGTTGGTGCAAGAGCCGGAGAGGAGAGGAACAGGAAGAAGCGGAGGCTTGTCGTTCGCCTCCCGGTGCCCAGAGGGAGCTCCACTCCTGCGATTTTTTTTGGACCAGCAAAGACGGGATAGAGAAAATGCTTTTCACCGCCTCGGATTTTCCTATTTTCCTGGCGGTGTCCTAGGCGGCAAGCGTGTTTTTCTGAAATAGTAATGGCTAACCCCATGATGATCTGAATCAGTAACAGAGTTGGAAGAGACCTTGGAGGTCATCTAGTCCAACCCCCTGCTCACGCAGGAGGCCTGTACTAGATGCTGTATACTGACGTAGGCCGGCAGAAATCGAGGCGACTCAGGCTATCAGTAACTAAGCATTTTAATCATGTAACTCAAACGGGTAACAGTAACAATCTCGAACGGCTAACTGTAAGAGGAAGAAGCAGTTCCTTCACGATCTGACAGCTCTTACATCCTCGAGCTGTCAGGATCTGAACCAATGAGCGATCACCTATTTCCCGCCATGATAGCGCCCTCATCTGTCGGCGGCAATTACGCATGCGCCAATCTGCCAGGACATAACACTAGGGATTCGAACCACCGACCTTTCTGATCGGACAAGCTCAGTGTCTTTAGCCACTGAGCCACCTAGTCAGATCTGATGGAAGTTTCCTGCCATGCAGCTCTATGTCCGCACTTGGTCAATGTTTTTTTTTTTCCTGAACAACCTTTAGGAAACCTGAGATAAACGAAATAAAGGTTGTTTTTGGATGGATTTCTTTATGGTAATTTGCATTGGGCATTCAGGTATTAGTGCCCGTTATGAATGTTCAGCCTGTGTTTTAGCTCTGTTTGAGTTTATTTACCTAACAAGGGCGATGAATTAGAAAGAAAGACTTAATAAGTGCCCTGGAGCAGTGGTCTCCAACCTTGGCAACTTTAAGCCTGGCGGACTTCAACTCCCAGAATTCCCCAGCCAGCGCTGGCTGGGGAATTCTGGGAGTTGAAGTCCGCCAGGCTTAAAGTTGCCAAGATTGGAAACCCCTGCCCTGGAGCACTTCAGACAGAGCAGGAAACTGTAGCTGTTGCTCATGAGAAAAAGCTGCAAAAAACCAGAAGGTTTCCACCTCTTTGATGCCTCTGAGGGAGAGACCAGGCATTTCTGAATCCCACTGTAGCCACGCTAAGTAGAACTAAGGAGCAATTTCCTGACAGAACAACAGCTCCAGGGGTGGGTTCTACTTATCTTTACTACCGGTTCGCAACGGGGCCGCGCACATGCGCAGAAACATTTTGATGACGTCGGGGTCGGTGGGTGGAGCCTCCCGCCGGGTTTACTCCCGGTTCTATAGAACTGGTGCGAACCGGGGGCAACCCACCACTGAACAGCTCGCTTCCAGAAGTTGTGGGTGCTCACTGGAGCTTTTTAAGAAGAGGTTGGACAACCATTTGTCTGAAATGGTATAGCTGAAATGCTTGTGCAGGGCGTTGACCAGAAGACCTCAAGGTCCCTTCCCTTTCAAAGAATCACAATAATATTTCCATCTTTCATATTCAGGCTAAAATGAATGTTCTCATATAAATGCCAAAGTAGATAGTCTATTTGCATATCAGCCTGTTTATCATACTTTTGTCTTGACTTAATTTTTCTGAATTCTAATATTTTGAGAGATACATTCGCCATTCCTTCATTTTTTAAATGCAGAATATTAAAATACTGTGTAATAAATCAAACATTTTTGCAGCCTTGTTTTTTTCACTTTTTCCAGATCTACAATATTCTTTTTAGATTCAATGCCTGAAATTGTTTTATAAACCTGATTAATGATTCTTTTTTTATCAACAATCTGACTAGATCCGAATTTCCAAAAGAAGAAATTACCAGTTTAGATTATAAACATGTGGCAAATATATTCTTCTGGTGGCAATCTATATTATTTAAGTACTGGTTCACAGAAATTTTATGCAATATGCCCTTAGAGTCTCTGCTAATCTTTTCTCACAATGAACCGTAGCGTGTAAATTTCCCCCACAGATAAAAATCTGTAGTTTTCCAACATTTATTACCACAATCATGGCAGCTATAAAAATGTTTGGGCACCATGGGAAGAATCAGTACAAGAAAACAATGACTATTTTTTTTCATATAGTATGATTATCTATGCAAATGTATCATTGAGGACTATTGGTTTATATATGAATGTTTGTTGATGACAAGCCAACAGTCTTTAATATTCTGAAATAAGTAGTATATGAAGCTGAAGTGTTTGGGAAGACTATTACTGTAGCAAATAAGGAACAGAAATCAATTGTAAACTAGGTTAATATGCAAGCAATATTATAAAGATCTGTGAAAGAATACCACCATTTCTCAAGTAAATCTTGATGGGCACTCAGAAAGACGACTGTAGGGACATGCAATCACATACCCTAAGATGGAAATGCTGCTGCCTTAATTCTGATTTGCAGAGCCACAGACAAGCAATATAATTCTATTTATATACAGAATTATGGGCTTTATGGATTCTTGCGGTGTGATGCTGAAAGCTCAGAATTCTACCTAGAAATGGGAAGGAATATTTTCATTTTATTTGGAGTGCTCTAGCAACAAAAAAGAAAAGCACAGCATCACCAACATCTGTATTCTTTGGGAATCCTGAGTCTTTAAAGAAAAAGAATTTATCCTATGTTATGAGATAACTAATCCTCATAACAGTAAAGATATAGTAGACCAAATATTCAACATCTCACATATTTTTCATTCTGTTTATCAAAAAACTTGGAGAATGAATGAAAATTAGGCAGAAACATCTTCAACAGCTGCATAAAAATCAAGATTGTGATCCACAATTTGTACCAGACAAATTTAAAGCTGCTCACAACACAAAGTGGATCACAATCTTGATTTTTATGCAGCTGTTGAAGATGTTTCTGCGTAATCAGAAATGAATAGTGACCACCATAAATGTGAATATCTAATTTTTTAAGAGCTAAAACACCTGAATTGGTCTACTTGCATGAATGCATTTTTCATATACTGTATTTTGGATTACAATTTCAACCAGATACTAGCTGGAGCTGATGGGAACTGAAATCCTGGTTTTAGAACACTTGTGATTTCTTTCACATTCAAAATCTTTTCCAACCTACACTCTTTTGTACAATATTTATGCTGAGGTTGGAGAGTTACCGCAATAAAAAACAACAACCAAGCTTAATTTCTTGCCCTTTTTGAGTTCTATGAAGCCAAAAAGATTGAGAAAGCAGTGAGTGTGAGGGTTTTTTTTTTTAATGAAAAACCTATTTTTAACTGCAACTACAATCAAATGTAAGCAATTACTGCTTACAGAATTCTAGGTTAGATTACACAAAGATGTGATATTGACTGTACAAGAAATCATTGAAACAGATAATGAAACAAGTGCCTTATCTGCTTTATGCAATTGACAGCAGTTAATATATGACTAGAGAAATGTCCATTATTGTGATGGGTAAAGGTTAGAGAAGTGTTGTAAATTGCAGGGACACATTATATTTATGCCTAGCTTTATTAAATTCAGCTGGTCAGCTGAATTCAGATCAGGCTAAACAACATCCGTGAGCTTTATTCTCTTTAAAATGTCATTGCTTTACAGTTGCCAACTTTTTAATGGATACTGCTCCCTAGCTTTTAACAACAACTTAAAATGCAGATTTGATTTTGTATTCATTTGACCGAAATTTATTTTCAGATAAGCACATATAGCAATCCTGCTTCACCCCCATCCCCCTCACTTATGAATTTAGTAGTTCATAAACTATAATCCAGATGTGACAAAAAAAAAACCTTACAAATTGTTCTTGGTGAATGTGTGCATTTCTTTTACAATCATTAAATACGAAATACTGTCCTGCTACCAAATTTGTCTGATGGCTATAGTTGGATTACCATAAAACCATTTATGTTTGATGCAGATTACCATGACAAAAATATAATAAAATATGTCTTTGAATATCATGTTTCCTATTCTCCTGCATCCATTCCCTCAATCTAGAATCAGTCCTATTTTCTCCATGGTTGGGCAACCAGGTATCAGCCATATATGAAGGGGTGGGTTTACAACACTCCTATTTCCTACTCACTGATCATATAGCGGGGGATGATGGGGACTAAATTGAAAATCAGGAATAATAATAATAGGCTTCCTACCCCTATTGTAGACAAGTACCTTAACATGGAAAATTTCTCTGACTACAATCTCGGGAAAGGGATCGAAATAGAATGGTGACCATAATCATGTAATACCCATAAAAAATGGTGGCACTTCGTTTATATGGTTGTAGCCACCATCCTGACATTTTTTGATCCTCTCTTGCAGATGAGTCTTGACATAACCTATCACAATACAAAGGAGAGACATGTAAAATATATGCTCCATAATACATTCCATAACAATAACAGAACCAGGAGTGAAATCCAGCAGGTTCTGGAGAACCAGTAGGGGAATTTTGAGTTGTTCAGAGAACCAGCACATACCACCTCTTTCAGGCCCCAGAGTGGGGTGGGAATGGAGATTTTGCAATATCCTTCCCCCAGGAGTGGGGAGGAAATGGGGATTTTGCAGTATCCTTCCCCTGCCACGCCCACCAAACCATGCCCACAGAACCTGTAGTAAAAAAATTTGGGTTTCACCACTGAACAGAACCAACCAATTACATGTAGAAACTGAACAGATTATTATCATTTCATTTTCAATAGTATGACAGCTTGAATGTTGATCAGTTCTGCATTTGTAGCACATGGCTGTTCTTTTCTGGTCAGTGTTTCTTAAAGCCTAAGAACAGTAAATACTTCTAAGCAAAATCAGAATGTTGAAAAAGGTTTTGAGTGTTCCTACCGAGACACACAGCTTTCTATCAGTTCTATTATTGCTTGCAAGTGTATGACTAGCCTGTTCATTTATCTTAAACCTGGTATTTGTCTACCCATCTTAAGTAAATACTGGTACAGATATGAGGATATGTAAATAAATGCAGTTTTGCAAGAAGAGCTGGATAGGATCTGGCTGCAAATAATAATAGTAATAAACCAGTTTTTATCTTGATGAACAACCTAAAATTGTTAGAAAAATGTCCTCCATGAATAAACATCTATTTTGAATATGGCGGTTATCTATAATTTTAAATTACCGTCAACCCAGCATAGTATTATTTTAGGGCAGCATAGGGACACTGTAAACACTGTAAACATGTAAACACTAGGTTCCACTTAAATTTTAATATTTCAGAATTCCCTAGGTGAAATTTAGGGAATGTAAATGTATAAAAGAAAATATATCTTAGTCTATCAGGTTCTTCACCAACGTTCAAACTGTCCTCCTTAGAAGTCTACAGCTTGGCAGTATTGAAAAGGGTGCCAGAGCTGATCATCCTAGCTGGACCTATATTAATGGCTTGGCTGGACAGGGAAGGAAGGAAGGAAGGAAGGAAGGAAAGGAAGGAAGGAAGGAAGGAAATTTTTAAAAGGGAAATAATATGCATGAATTTATGTTTTTCAGCAAAGATAAAGGATTGTTCTCTGATACTTGCAAAATGCTTCTGAAAGTTACGATTTTTATACTATTCACACAACTTAAAAGGTGGTATTAATTTGGTCATCGGAATGCCTTGATTTTTTTTTTTATAATGGCCAAACAAAGCATCTTTGTTTGTTGCTACTTGTATAGCAAGCCTGTAGAGAAGAAAGGACCAAATTGATAAATTTTAAAATCCTTATGGATCTCAAAAGAATTATTGGGCTGCTGTTCCGCTGTTTGGTGCCTATAGTAGTGGAACAGGAGTAACACTCAGCAGCATCTCTTTCAGGGCACCGACAGCAATGAATGTGTTCCAGTGCTTTTTTAAAAACCCCAATGGGCTGCCCAAGGCTGCTGGGTGGATTGCATGTTGAATAAGCTTGTTTTAGAGTTTCTTCTGCTATAGAGTAACATATCCAAAACCTTTATTCTCTGGTTCACTTCTTTTTCACCATGCGATCCAGCAAACAAAAATGGAAACTATCCTTCATAGCATTATATTGTCCTAGTGTCTTTTTACTATAATTGCATTTGGTAATTTCCAGATATTCAAGCAACAATAACAGATATATCAGGACAAAAAAAAACTTGACTGATTTTTAAGACATATAAATTACTTCTGTGCTTCCTTCAAGTCTTTCCTCAGGTTATGCTGGTAAATACTATAATATGTTTTTAAAATGGGAAGATTCATTTATAAAGGCAGGGGTGAAATGCTCCTGGTTCGGACCGGCTCGGGCGAGTAGGTAGCAATGGCGGTGGGCAGTTCGGAGAACCGGTAGCAAAAATCCCTGCCCCTGCCCCCCATGCTCAGCTGAGCCGCGCGATCATCAGAGGCTTTTTTTCTTTTAAATGCCTCTGACAATCCAAGCTGTGATGATCCCAGCTGAGTTGCCTACTAATCAGGCAACTCAGCTTGGATCGTCAAAGCCATTCAAAAGAAAAAAAGTTTTTTCTTTTAAATGGCTCTGACGATCCATGCTCTGACGATCCCAGCTGAGTTGCCTGCTAATTAGGTAACTCAGCTTGGTCTCGTCAGAGCCATTTAAAAGAAAAAAAGTTTTTTTCTTTTAAATGGGTCTGAAGATCCAAGCTCTGACGATCCCAGCTGAGTTGCCTGATCGGCAGAGGGTTTTATAAAAACCCTCTGCCGATCAGACAACTCAGCTGGGATCATCAGAGCCTTTTGAAAGCATTTTTTTACATGGTTTTACATGTAAAAAATGGTTTTAAAAGTAAAAAAAAAATTGGCCACGCCCACCCAGTCACATTACCACCCCCATCAAACCATGCCCACAGAACCGGTAGTAGCAAATTTTAGATTTCACCACTGTATAAAGGTAAAGGTAAAGCTTCCCCTCACACATATATGCTAGTCGTTCCTGACTCTAGGGGGCGGTGCTCATCTCTGTTTCAAAGCCGAAGAGCCAGCACTGTCCGAAGACGTCTCCATGGTCATGTGGCCGGCATGACTCAACGCCAAAGTCACACGGAATGCTGTTACCTTCCCACCAAAGGTGGTCCCTATTTTTCTACTTGCATTTTTTACATGCTTTCGAACTGCTAGGTTGGCAGAAGGTGGGACAAGTAACGGGAGCTCACCCCATTACGCGGCACTAGGAATTCGAACCACTGAACTGCTGACCTTTCGATCAACAAGCTCAGTGTCTTACCCACTTAGCCACCGTGTCCTTTCTCATTTATAAAGCAGAGTCCAAAGACAAGGGGCACTTGCCCAGGATCGAACAGAGCCAAGGATCTGCTTAGTTTAAAAGGGACTTAAATCTGAAACCCAGGATTCAAATTAGAGCCCAGAGTGTAGAAGTCCAATATCACCAGTGTATATCTATAAAATATGATAACTAGAAACTATTTTGTGTATCTCTTAACTGCTAGGAAGCCATTAGTAAGGGGATTCAGGGTAGAAAAACAAAATTCAGAACCAAGACTTTTAAAAAAAGGATTCAGTGGTAAGACTCAAACACCACACTTAGAAATATCTGCCTGACCCATGCTAGGCTATAAACCATAATTGTACATTTATGATGGGTGAGAACCACAGTGAAAAAACCTAGCAAAATCACATTATGTCTTTCTATAATGTCTTAATCTAGTCAATAACTTTCTTTCTTACAAGAACTGTTGCAGTCTAATTGTGGTTTTGAGCAACGGGATACAATATCCAATTCAGTTGCTCTGTGTATAGACTTTTAGCCACTCTGTTAAGATAGAACATTGCTTGCAGTATACCATCATGAAGGTAGTCTACACTGCATACCCCTTCATATACTTCATACATAAGGATGGAGGGCTTCGTTAGATATTGAATCATAATCAATATTAATTATGGGAGCGAGACGGCTAGCTGTTAGAAAAGAAAAAAGTGAGAATCAAACTGCTGGCAGTCAGCCACTGCGCCACCACAGCTCATATATATATATATGATATTTTATTTAAACTAAATTTACATATCAGGGATTGCATCATCTTTGTACATGCCATAGGCAGGGATAAACGTATTTGTTAAAATATGTTTATCCCTGCCTCTCTTCAGGCATGCAACTTCTAACACGACCCTTAATATTGTGGATTTTATTGGAATATTTTATTGGCCAGTCAAGAAAGCTAATCTGAAGACAGGGAAAATCCCTAATTGTTCTACAGTTGTTCAGTCATCAGATAATTACAGAAAGATTATCATATTATTACACTTACAATATTTAGCTCTTCTATGAAATTTGTAATAAATAACATTTATTCATACCTAATTATTCTAATATCAATTAACCAAAGAAATTGTTATTTATGCAAAAAAAATTACTGTTCTCTTGTTCAAAAGTCATAATCTGTATAGATAATCTACAGTTTAGATAATCTAATGCATCTAATTCTTGTTTTTATTGTTAGCTAATGATTATCAAAGGAAATTATAGAAGCAAACCAACATATACGCTTTAAAGAACAAATGGCAGATATCTTTGCTAGGTCTGTGCTATATGCGTAACCATTTCCTTTCCTGCTGAGTTGTACGCAGATAAGAGATGTCAGTTGTCAAACAGTATTAAATGAGATATACACAGCATTGGGTTGTGAATTTTAAGGAATAAAATTAGCAGCATGGGGCAATATGAAATGTCAAATGAGCTATGGTTTTTTTTGAATAGCTTGTTGAAGTTAAAGTAAATCTTCTCAGGATCTGATAGACTGCTGGGAATGTTCATATATAAGCTTATACAAAAAATGCAGATACAGGTAGTCCTTGACTTACAACCCCAATTGAACCCAAAATTTCTGTTCCTAAGCAAAACAGTTGTTAAATGAATTTTGCCCCCTTTTACGACCTTTTCTGCCACACTTGTTAAGTGAATCACTGCAGTTTTTAAGTTAGTAACAGGATTGTTAACTGAATCTGGCTTTCCCAATGACTTTGCTTATCAGGTCACAAAAAGGGATCACATATCCCCAGAACACTGCAACCGTCATAAGTACAAGTCAGTTGCCAATCGTCTGAATTTTGATCACATGACTATGGGAATTCTGTGTGAGAAAAGGTCATAAGATCCCTTTTTGAGTGTAGTTGTAACTTTGAATGGTCACTAAATGAATGGCTGTAAGTCAAGGACTACCAGTACAAATACACTTAATAAACATTGTCTATGCATGTATTTATTAAATATATATAACACCATATCTCCTGAAAACCTGATGGCCATTGGGAAACACATCAGCTAAAATGTCCAGGTTAAAATACGATTTACCAGAGGTGTCAAACTTGCATCATCGTGGCATCGTCCTGCCATATACATTACATGAAATTAGAAGTTACACATATGACAACTGTCATTGATGATATCACCATGAACTCCTGAAAAGTTTTCAGAACAATTTGACATTAAATAATATACATAGGCTAGTACCGGTACTAAGGAAGTCAATTTTACTTCCAAGAGAAGAATGTTCCTCTTTCAGATTACCAATCATAATGGAAAGGGTACACTTCCAGGATTTAGTCCCTCTCATTCTTAAAATGGAGCAGTGTAAGAAGCTTTCTCATGGGAGACCACTTCAAGCAGGTCCAATCCAGTTGGAGAAGGCAGTTTTTAATGTATCCAGGTGTCAAGGCCATAAAGAGTTGGGGACCTTGATTGTTGGGGAAAATATGTTGACTCTGTAAACCATTTACAAAGGACTGTAAAGCTGTATATAAATCTAAGTGTTATTGCTATCAGCTGAAATCAGCATTTTGTGTTGTATTCTGAAACCTACGTGCAACTAGTGCAAGTCCTACAGCATTGATCATGATCATGATACACATTAAAAACAACATATGATCACTGGATTCTATACCAGTTACACTTACTTAATGATCTATAAAGACAGTCCTATATAGAGTCTATTTGCTGCTGAAGGCCTGAATCACCGTAGCAATGTCCTCCTACACTCGATAGAAAGGAACCTGGCACATCAGCTGAATCTGCGAAAGAGCTCTTTCTCTTTCACCAGTAGCTGTAAATCCAGAAAGACCAGGATACCGTGAGTTCTAGTCCCACCTTAATCATGAAAACCAACTGGGTAACTTTGAACCCATCACTCTCAATCCAACCCATCTCACAGTGCTATTGTGGGGAACATAGGATGAGGAAGAAGTGTTAAGGGTGTTCACTGCCTTGAATTATTTATAAAATAAAGACAAGATATATATACCCACATATACATGCTCTGTGTGTGTATGTGTGTGTATGGGATCCTATATACATACACATACACACACATATGCATACATACATGTGCATATACATATATATTACACATGTATGTATATGTATATGAGCTTGGTTGTTTTCTTGAAGACATTTCATTACCCAAACTAGATAACACCATCAGTGCTACCAAGGAGTGGGGTTTGCTCTCAGATTATATTCTAGTGAGCCGCGGTGGCACAGTGGTTAGAATGTAGTACTGCAGGATACTTCTACTGACTGCCAGCTGACTGCAATTTGGCAGACCGAATCTCACCAGGCTCAAGGTTGACTCAGACTTCCATCCTTCTGAGGTCAGTAAAATGAAGACCCAGATTGTTGGGGGCAGTATGCTGACTCTGTAAACCACTTAGAGAGGGCTGTAAAAGCACTGAGAAGCGGTATATAAGTCTTATTGCTATTGCTATTGCTAGTGGCTGGCTTGCCCTATCAGTGTTGGTAGGAATGGTTTTGGAGGTTTTTTGATTATTTATTGGTTAGCTTGTTTGGTAATTTATTGGTTAGTAATCAGTTCCTTGATTGGGGTATTGGTTGTTGGTCTGATGTTAATCTTGGAATTAATCTATGCTCATCTGGGCATTGATTGGTGATGGGGTGGTATTTTGGTTTGGGGTTGTTATTGTTTTTGTTCTTTTTGGTTTGTAGATTGTCTCTTTTGCACAGTATGTGCTGTTTATGCCTATGACTATTGATGGCTAATTTGTCAGAGTACCAGGTTTCTAGAAATTCTATAGCATTTTGTACTTCACTTGGTCTAGGATACTTTCATGTAGTGGTTTATAATGCAGTTCAGACTTAAATAAGCTTTTATTTTAGTCACAAATGGGTTAGTTGGCCTGCCTATAGTGGGACATCTGTGAAAACTGGCTGATCATCAATCCAATGAACTCTGTAAGATTCTCTAACAAAAAAAATCTGGAAACCAAAATGCTTTAACATTTTCTGAAAGACTGCAGACTTTTATGGACTTTTTACTGAAAGAAGAAAAAATGATATGATTCATGAGTTTAAAGATTAAAAAAGAAGTGGACTAAATGAGTGATTGAAGGGATTTATATAACATGTAAGAGGGAGGGAAGATTATAAAATTATAACTATAATTGTTGGTTGATGAGAAAGTTGGCAGTTATTAAATTTCATAACTTTAATTTCTTTTTTCTTCTCTTGGAACTTTTTTCCATCTCTTTTATTTCTTTTGCTTTAGATTAGTCTGTTACTTCATGTAAAATTCTGAATAATAAAACTAAGACAAAATATTTTTTTCCAGATTTCTCCACATCTGGATTGAGTTGTTTTTTTATAAGCTAATATTTCTATTCCTTCAGTCACACACATCTGTAAAGCAAAGCACCAAATAAAATATTTCAAAAAAGACCTCTGAGTTCCATGTAGCTAACAGAAGTTTTATCTGAATCTACAAAATAATCCAGTATTTGCATGAATGTCACATTGCATAAAGAAAGATGGCATGAGAATATTTAGGAGAAATTAAAAGAGGTAGATTCTGATGAATATTGATTTATAATTGGCCATGGCTGCCATAGCAAATGACTATATATATTTATAGTTCCAAAAAAAAATCACAAAAGTGCTATATTCTCACTATTTGATTTATATTGGCTGAACATATTTTCATCTGTCAGCAAATTAGTTATATCAAGCATGGCAAAAGAATTTGAAACAAAAAAAAAATAAAAAGCAATCAAAATAATAAAGACTGACAACATGTCACCTGTGCAATCATATTGTTTTGACAAAAGAAATATAATACTTTCACCAAGATTTTAAGACTCCAGTAACCACAGTTATATCATTCTAGTAATTCAGTGCCATGTAATCATGTGTTAGCAAACTGTCCTAACAATATTTAGAACAGGTTTTTCAATTAGTTTTGATAGATTATTACTTGAACCATTTCCATGCTTTACCATGTGCAAAATTGTATCTCTTTTATATCTGAGGCCAAATAGTATTTTAAAGAGTATTTTAATGTTAGATTTGAATGACACAAAATAGATTTTCCATTCTGTTTTTTTTTACTATTATTTTGATTGGTTGGTTGGTGCCATAAAGCTCTGCAGCAATCTGGATTGAAAAGTTGAACCAAGATGTATATTGGAGCTCATATTGTCCGTGTTGACAATTTCTCAAAAGCTTTGGAGATTATACAGCTACCTTCACACAACCTCAGGGAAAGGCATATTTTGATTTAAGAAGATGCCCTCGGTGCAGTGATGCTCCTAATCGCTTTCTCTTGTTTGACCACAGCTGGTTGCACAGCCAATATGTATTTATTGTAAAGATTACAATAATATATATCCATACTGTGCATCGCATTAATGATACAGATGTATTTATTAAATGGTGCAGTGTATTAATTATTAATACCATTAATAAATGCACTGTATTGCATTAATACTCAAATTCATAAGAAATAAGCCATATAGAATAAGGGAAATCACTTGACTTTTAGTTTTTTTAAGTCTTCAATAGAGCTTAGATCAGGGGTCTCCAACCTTGGCAACTTTAAGACTTGTGGACTTCAACTTCATCTGCGCACTTTCCACCGTGCCCTCAAAACATTCCTGTTTCAGCAAGCCGGCCTGGCCTAACTTTCCCTTTATATTGCTTTTTTTATTTTATTTTAAACTGGGATGTCTTGAATTATCTAGGACCAGAGTGTTTAGTATATTTTAATTGGTTTTTTTATTAACGTTTGTATTACATGTATTTTTATCGTTCGCTGTTCACTGTCCTGAGTCCCTTAGGAATAGGGCAGTATATAAATTTAATAAATAAATAAATAAATAAATAAATAAATAAATAAATAAATAAATAAATAAACTAACTAACTCCAAGAATCCCTCAGCCAGCAAAGCAAAGGAGTTGAAGTCCACAAGTCTTAAAGTTGCCAAGGTTGGAGACCCCTGGCTTAGACAATATACATGTTCCAGAAACAACTCTTATACTGATATTCATTTAACATAGTTTCCTTGATTTACCTCTCCAAGGTCCTGACAATGCTTGGTTTTCCTCAGAATCAGATCTGCCTAGTCAATGCATTCATTTAACTTTTCCTTAAGTTGCTTGTTCATTGATTCATTCAATTTCTTTGCCTGCCCATTTCACACAAGTTATTTCTTTGAATTCTTCAGTCTACCCAGACGCTTGTAATACATACACATACACACTTCAGGTACATGGTATATGTTATGATCAGCAATGCTTCCATTTGTTTTAAAATGGAAAATAATTCTGGGCTTCTAAGCCAACCAAGCAGTCCCCAGACATCCACAATTCACCAAATTGCTCAATTGAAACAGAAAAGGCTTTTTTTGTTTTTATTGCTGTTAGTTTTATATTGTTTATTAGGTTGTAAGCCAAAATTATTTTAAAATGGGAAGATGTACAAATGCTTTTTTTAAAACGACAGAGATATATTCAAGGGACAGCATTTTTCTTGAAATAATTCTCACAATCCCATTTGTCCCCCATGTTTACAGCACATTTGTAATTTGTAACAAAATGATTTATCATTGTAATCTCAAACTTTTGGTTAAACAGAGAATTCCTACTTCCTAGCTGTGAATGTTTCATAGAAGTAAAAGTGTTCCACTATTTCATGGGCAATCTGTAGTGCAGATGGTCCTAACTTACTGATTGCAATAGGCACCAGGCACTCTTTCACTAAACAACCCAGACATAATGTGAAATATATATCCACAGCAGTTTTTATGTTAGTTCTGACTGCAGTCATGAACCAAATCATCATGAGTCATTAAGAGTGACATCATGGGACTGTACCTTGTGACTTCCTGCTGACTTTCCCATTGATTTTGTCAGAACCCAGCTGTGAAATTCCCAAAGGTTGATCACATGATTGCAGGAATGTGTGTGTATGTGTGTGTCTCTCTCTCTCTCCCTCCTTTCCTCCCCCTCTCTTCTTCCTTACACTTACATTGTAGAAACAATGCATTTGGTTGCTCTCCTAACCATCCTTTTTATAGGAAAGATGGTTGCTTTGCAATATATATTAGAGAGCAGAAGTAGTTACTTCATTAGTTACTAACTCTCAACAAAGTTCTAATCAACTGCTACTTCTCTATGAGCAACTATTCTCTATGAGTAACTATTAAGTCTTGATTAGCTGTTGGTTCTCTATGTCTTCTAAAGATGTAAACTTTTCCACTTAGCAATGTATTCTAACAAACCTAACAGATGTGGAAATAGTTAGAACGAACAGTTAATCCCAGCTTCATTTTCATAATGAAATGAGATGATCTGGATAATAGAACAATTGTTTCTCTGGAAACACCAGAGTGTAAGCCAGCTAATCTTTGGAGGCTAATGTAAAACTAGGATCAGGGATAATAGGTTCTCACTCTAAGTACCATTTTTCTCTCGTTTTAAATGAGTTGTGTATGTTAAAAGTGAAACATAATTTTATAAGGAAGGTTTACAATATGTGTATGTGTGTGTGTGTTTGTGCATTTTGTGCATGTTTGTGTGTGTTATTAGTTTATAACTAATGCAGTGCTGTACAATAGAATAGATGAGAAAAAAAACCCAGCTATCGAAATATGGATAATTAATAAACTGCATAATATTTACATCAAGCTCAAACACACAGGAGGTAATTTGACTTGAATAATTCTATGTAACTTATATTTTTATCATATCTACAACCCATGTAATGGATTGTACACTTAAAGAAAATGCCTACCAGAGACAAAATCTGCTGCTTTGTATGCTAGAGGAAACCCAGTTTGCTAAGCAACTCTGCAGTTATGATATGTTACAGTGATACCATAGGTTAGTTCTATTATAATGTACACAAGATTTTTTTTAAAAAAGGAATAAAGGTTTGATGGATATCTTAAATATCAAATTCTAGAAAAGTTTCTTCTGGGCTGGGCTCAGAACAGCATACTAGGCTAACATATGCTTGGCTAGTTTATTACGGTGCTGTGCCTTGTCTACTGTGATGGAATTTCTAATAGACCTTGGAACCACTGTGAAACATTAAGACAGTTAATGGAGGGAACAGACCCATTATAGAAGAGATTACCAAGTGCAGGAGAGGGGGAGAAGCATGAGAAAGAGACTGAGAGACTCAGAACAACTGCTTTAATTACACTAGTGTGTAAGAGAATTTCTTTGGTAGGCATTCAAGAGTCTGTTATATTACCCTACTGGCAGTAAAAATCCAAGTGCTTCTTGTTTTCCGAATTTGCCAGATTTGCAGGGCTTGACACCAATCAATGTAGATAGTTCTGTGAACCAGGCAGTTGGGTTAATTCAATTGAATTTAGGGATTAGTATACTGCGTGAATGCGGCCAGTTTATTTATTTTATTTATTTTTATTTCACCTTTATTCTTTTTATAAATAACTCAAGGCAGCAAATATACCTAGTACAGCTCCTAACCCCTGTGAGGTTAGGCTGGTTTAAGCTGAGAGAGAGTGACTGCTCCAAAGACAGTCAGTCTGTTTTCATGTCTAAAATGGATTAAAACTGGTTCTCCAGTTAAGTAGCCTGATGTCTTAACCACTACACCAGACTGGGTCTTCATTTCCATCAATTACATTTGATTTAATTAATTTAGTAACTGAAAATGAAGGGTCAAGCAAAAGAGTGGCTGAATAAAACTATTTGGAATAGAATGTTATAATGAGTAATTAAACATTTACATTTTAGAAGGTTTTTAATATTATCTATGCCTAAATTCATAACAATTTGTCTTAAATTCTGGAGATTTTTATACATAACAAATATACCTGTAGGAACAAGTGCAGAGAACAAGCTAGAATTCTAATAGACATCTACATATGTAGAATAATGTCTGATGTTACATAAATAAAATTACATAAATAAAATAAATAAAATGTTGGTTAAAAGCTAAGATAGAAATCTTATCAGAAGTCTTTATATAAATAGTTAACTCAAACCACCATCCCTCCCAAAAATACAACCACGTAGCAAGTCAGAAGAACCCCAACTGTAAAAGTGTTTAGCACAAAGC